>NW_028318443.1:820000-1120000 GCF_062004578.1 Staurois parvus
ACAGGAGATGACCAGAGACTGCGGACACAGTACAGGGGATGACCAGAGACTGTGGACACAGTACAGGAGATGACCAGAGACTGCGGACAGTACAGGAGATGACCAGAGACTGCGGACACAGTACAGGAGATGACCAGAGACTGCGGACACAGTACAGAAGATGACCAGAGACTGCGGACACAGTACAGGAGATGACCAGAGACTGCGGACACAGTACAGGAGATGACCAGAGACTGCGGACATAGTACAGGAGATGACCAGAGACTGCGGACACAGTACAGGAGATGACCAGAGACTGCGGACACAGTACAGGAGATGACCAGAGACTGCGGACACAGTACAGGAGATGACCAGAGACTGTGGACACAGTACAGGAGATGACCAGAGACTGCGGACACAGTACAGGAGATGACCAGAGACTGCGGACACAGTACAGGAGATGACCAGAGACTGCGGACAGTACAGGGATGACCAGAGACTGTGGACAGTGCAGAGCTGAGAGGCCGGCCCGGTATTCTGACGCGGCGGTGGAAATACCGGACCAGCCGCTCCATATTCGCTCCATTAGACGCACTGACATTTTCCCTCCTTTTTTGGGGGGAAAAAAGTGCATCTTATGGAGCAAAAAATATGGTAACTTTTTCTTCCCCCTTTTCCATTAGCTATTATTTTCCTGCTGCATTTTTTTTTTTTTTTACTCTTTTTATTGATTAATTTCCTAATTTTTTTTTTGTTTGTTTTTAGTGTTGCATCAAAAAAAGCACAAACTTGAAAAGAAAAAAATACCTTTATTTCATCTGTAAATAAGTTTGCAATGCTTTGTACAAGAATGTTAATATTGGTGCCGGTGTGTCTTAAACACTTCGAATTGTAGGATGAACGTCTACCTTCTATTTGCAGTAACATTCATCAAGTTAGAAAACAAGTGCATTTATTTCTTAGTTTTGTTGTGTTTGTCAATGTTTTGCATAGAAGATAAAATAATTTTTGTACTATTATATCATCAAAAGAAAGGCTTTGCACCCCCCCACCCAAAAAAAATAAATAAAGATATATGCATTACTTCATCTTAAGTAATGTCAAAGTCATCATTAAAGTGTTACTAAACCCACAACAGTACAATCAGTCTGTAGATGCAGTAAAGCATGCTTGTTGTGCTCACTGTGGGACATAAGGGGTTAATCCTCTGCATTGTGTAAAAAAGCCTTATGATCCTGTCTTCTCTGTTCCTCCTCTTTTTCAAGCAACCACCTCTTATCTCCTGATAAGACAGACTGAACCCTTAGCCATTCTGCACATGCTCAGTTTGATGTGTATTGCTAGAGAGGTGTTTTTGTTTTCTTGGGAGAGTGCATGTGATCAGCACAGGGCCAATCAGCGCTGTCCAGACAGAGTTCAGGGGTTTTGCATACTCCTAGAACAGAAAGAAAACTCCTCCTACAAGCTTTAACCAATGCTCTGCTGGACACTGATAGAAGTCACAAGACTGCTATATACTGCTGATGAGAAAAGGTATTTAGCAGTTTATATTTATTAAAATAATTGAATTTCCATGTTGTATACTGCGGGAGATCAGATATAGTGAATGCAGAGTCTGGGGAGACCAGATATAGTGAATGCAGGGTCCGGGGAGAGCAGATATAGTGAATGCAGGGTCCAGGGAGACCAGATATAGTGAATGCAGGGTCCAGGGAGACCAGATATAGTGAATGCAGGGTCCGGGGAGAGCGGATATAGTGAATGCGGGGTCCAGGGAGATCAGATATAGTGAATGCAGGGTCCGGGGAGATCAGTCATAGTGAATGCAGGGTCCGGGGAGACCGGATATAGTGAATGCAGGGTCCAGGGAGACCAGATATAGTGAATGCGGGGTGTGGGGAGACCAGATATAGTGAATGCGGGGTCCGGGGAGACCAGATATAGTGAATGCAGGGTCCAGGGAGATCAGTTATAGTGAATGCAGGGTCCGGGGAGACCGGATATAGTGATTGCAGGGTCCGGGGAGAGCGGATATAGTGAATGCGGGGTCCGGGGAGAGCAGGTATAGTGAATGCGGGGTCTGGAGAGACCAGATATAGTGAATGCAGGGTCCGGGGAGAGCAGATATAGTGAATGCAGGGTCTGGGGAGACCAGATATAGTGAATGCAGGGACTGGGGAGACCAGATATAGTGAATGCGGGGTCCGGGGAGACCAGATATAGTGAATGCAGGGTCTGGGGAGACCAGATATAGTGAATGCAGGGTCTGGGGAGAGCGGATATAGTGAATGCAGGGTCTGGGGAGAGCGGATATAGTGAATGCAGGGTCCGGGGAGACCAGATATAGTGAATGCAAGGTCTGGGGAGACCAGATATAGTGAATGCAAGGTCTGGGGAGACCGGATATAGTGAATGCAGGGTCTGGGGAGACCGGATATAGTGAATGCAGGCTCCGGGGAGAGCGGATATAGTGAATGCAGGGTCCGGGGAGACCAGATATAGTGAATGCAGGGTCCGGGGAGACCAGATATAGTGAATGCAGGGTCCGGGGAGACCAGATATAGTGAATGCAGGGTCCTGGGAGACCAGATATAGTGAATGCCGGGTCCGGGGTATAGTAACACTTTAAATAAACAGACAATGTAAAAATACCTCTTCTTCAGAAGACACATACAGGTACCAGAGCTGTTAGTTGCAACAACCTTTCTCATTTAACATGCTGCATTTAAACTGGATGCAATCCCTAACAATGAACTCTTGTCTGCTCCCCGTTTGGTCTGTTAAATATATCATTGAAGGCGTTCGTTATATCTGTTTGATAAGTTCCCATTCATCCTGACAGAAATGTTGTGAGCTCCTAACGTCCTGTGCTCTCTGCCTCTTCTGCACTGCGATCTAAAGCCATGTTACCAAACTTGCCAAGTTATTCTCTGTGGACTATGGAACACCTTCCTTTCCGTAAATAAATGGAACAAATGATCCACTTTCAATAGATCTGTGAGCTACAAATGATGCCCAAGATACTGGCTGGGATTGCAGGTTTGACCAAATAAATTAAATTTATTAACAATTCTATAAAAGGTACTTACCATAAAGTATATAAACAGGTTCACTTTTTGATCCATGATGACACACTGCCGAAAAAACAAAAAATTGCCGGTATTAAGGATATGGCATTAGATGTGGTACCTATGGCAGAGTAGCGTTGCTTGCATTGTATATGTACATGTCACAGCATGCAGGATCTGTATAATCTGTGTATACAGGTCACGGGGTCGCAGTGCCTGTACTGTGCATAGAAAGGTCATGGCAGTGATGGGCCGAACACCCCCCTGTTCGGTTCGCGGTCAAACATCCGAACCCACAGAATGTTCAACCGCGAACTTCAAACACCAACCGAACAGCGGTATCTGATTGCATCCGAGTATGTGATAAGATACGACTCAAGAACATTCACAGCACCCCTTATCCACATTCAGAAAATAAAAGTTAGGTATACACCAGTTAGGCCTATTATCCCTGATTAAAGCGGTCCTACTGCTGGATAATTTAAAACTGCTGTATTTATTGAAGTAAAGGCCCTGCCTGTGCTTTTTGTCTCTAGTACATATGGACCAATGTCACCTGTAACTGTTCACAAAAATTGAACAGTCCTGTAACGCTGCATACAGCCTTGAGCCCGGGTTCACATATATTCGGTGCGGTATGTCGCATGTGATATTCACAGCAACACGTTCCTGTGCAAATCACATGCGATTTGTGTGCGGTGCGATCGGAGCTGTACATTATGTATGGATCTAATCACACCGCACCCGCACCAAAAACGTAGAGGACCCTTTTTTGGGTCCGTACTAGAATAGAATCGCACGGGTATTCACACCTATGCGATCCGATTCTGCACATCACACCGCATTTTGCGGACCGCTTTTGGGGTGTAACTTAACGTACACAGCCACAGCAGTTCACATGAACGGGGTGCGATTCTGATGTGGTGCAGAATTTGCACAGAAAACGCTGCAAATTCCTGCACCGCATCAGTGTGAACCAAGGCTTAAAGTAGCATGAAGCCCTCAGCATGGTTACTTGAGCTTCACTGAACACCGTAAAATAAACATTCTCCAGTATGCACTTTAAAACTTTCATTGGAAGGCTAGGTTCACACCTAATGCAGGTTTCGTTTGAGTTGTTTCTGCATTGCGGTTTTGCAGCGTTTTTGATGTGTTTTGGTTTTTTTTTTTTTTAATTTTTCTTGTTGCTAGGCAGATTTAAAATGCAAAACACATAAAAAATGCATCAAAAACGTGGCAAAAATGCAGAACCAATAGAACCAAAAATGCAACTTTTTGCATTCAAACAAGTCCCTGACCGTTTCCAAAAAACGCACCGGGTGAAAACGCTGAGATGTGAACCTGTCCCAGAGGAAATCATGTTAAATGGACTGTGGGTATAGGATTATAACTTTTTTTTTTAATGGTTGAACCTTTTTCAGCTAGACTAACTGTAACTATGTGACTATATTGCGTTTCTGCAAAATGCAAAACGCTGCAAAGAATGCTTAGCTGTGAGCCTAGAGTAACTGACTCTTGCTCTCTCAGTGTTGCTATCCTGAACTTCTGGTCTTTACAGGAAAGAGTTAACAGTGGGCAGTGCAGTCTCCAGTCAGTCTGTTAACTTGGAGGGGGGGGGGAGAGGATGGAGAAGCAGCCATCTTAGTCTATGGGGCTGTGAGTCTTTATGGATGCACACAGTGTACGTGCAAGGGTGGCTCCATAGGACACTGCAAGAGAAAGGAGCCACCCAGAAACAAGAAACTTGGGGCACTGATCATGGCACCAGCCTAAACTTGCATTGAAAATTATTCTTTATCTCAGGGGTCTCCAAACTTTCTAAACAAAGGGCCAGTTTACTGTCCTTCAGACTTTGCAAGGGTCAGACTGCAGCCAGTGGGAGTAGAAAAGGTCCTGACGTTAGTGGGAAAGAAATAATGCCCCATTATTTGGTGTCAGTGGGGGGAATCCTGCCCAATTGTTGATGTCATTGGACCCTATCATTTGTGTCACTGGGAGGAATTGTGCCCCATCGTAGATGTCACTGTACTCTATCATTTGTGTCACTGGCAGGAATTGTGCCCCATCCTTGATGTCATTGGACCCTATCATTTGTGTCACTGGGAGGAATTGTGCCCCATCCTTGATGTCATTGGACCCTATCATTTGTGTCACTGGCAGGAATTGTTCCCCATCGTAGATGTCATTGGACCCTATCATTTGTGTCACTGGGAGGAATTGTACCCCATCGTTGATATCATTGGACCTATAATTTGTGTCACTGGGAGGAATTGTGCCCCATCGTTGATGTCATTGGATCCTATCATTTGTGTCACTGGGAGGAATTGTGCCCCATCGTTGATGTCATTGGACCCTATCATTTGTGTCACTGGGAGGATTTGTGCCCCATCGTTGATGTCATTGGACCCTATCATTTGTGTCACTGGGAGGAATTGTGCCCCATCGTTGATGTCATTGGACCCTATCATTTGTGTCACTGGGAGGAATTGTGCCCCATCGTAGATGTCATTGGACGCTATCATTTGTGTCACTGGGAGGAATTGTACCCCATCGTAGATGTCATTGGACGCTATCATTTGTGTCACGGGGAGGAATTGTGCCCCATCGCAGATGTCATTGGACGCTATCATTTGTGTCACTGGGAGGAATTGTGCCCCATCGCAGATGTCATTAGACGCTATCATTTGTGTCACTGGGAGGAATTGTGCCCCATCGTAGATGTCACTGTACTCTATCATTTGTGTCACTGGGAGGAATTGTGCCCCATCGTAGATGTCATTGGACCCTATCATTTGTGTCACTGGGAGGAATTGTGCCCCATCGTAGATGTCATTGGACCCTATCATTTGTGTCACTGGGAGGAATTGTACCCCATCGTTGATATCATTGGACCTATAATTTGTGTCACTGGGAGGAATTGTGCCCCATCGTTGATGTCATTGGATCCTATCATTTGTGTCACTGGGAGGAATTGTGCCCCATCGTAGATGTCATTGGACCTATCATTTGTGTCACTGGGAGGAATTGTGCCCCATCGTAGATGTCATTGGACCTATCATTTGTGTCACTGGGAGGAATTGTGCCCCATCGTAGATGTCATTGGATCCTATCATTTGTGTCACTGGGAGGAATTGTACCCCATCGTTGATATCATTGGACCTATAATTTGTGTCACTGGGAGGAATTGTGCCCCATCGTTGATGTCATTGGACTCTATCATTTGTGTCACTGGGAGGAATTGTACCCCATCGTAGATGTCATTGAACACTATCATTTGTGTCACTGGGAGGAATTGTACCCCATCGTTGATATCATTGGACCTATCATTTGTGTCACTGGGAGGTATTGTACCCCATCGTTGATGTCATTGAACCCTATCAATTGTGTCATTGGGAGGAATTGTGCCCCCTTCATTGGTGTATGTGGGGGGAATTATACCCAATTGTTGGTATCAGTATATAAAATAGCACCCCAAGGGCCAGATAAAAGTAAGCAAAGGGCCGGCCCCCGGGCTGCAGTTTGGAGACCACTGCTTTATCTCATTGAAACCAAGTAAGTGGCTAAATCAGCTGCTGAAAGTACTTAAAAACCTGAGTGTGTAATATCACTTTATGGCGTCCCCCAAGGACGTTGCCCTTGAGAGCCCATACAAAGGCCATCTCCCCATCGTACGGTATTTTTAAAAATGTTCTCCATGGCAGTGCCCACCTTTCCATGTCCGTTTGGCCAGCATTTAACAAGAGGATACCCCTCTCATGGACTTCGATGGCATGCACCTCTAGGTCCAGGTTAGAATTTTCAGCAAACCCTTGGCATATCAAACCTGGGCAGCCATTACGGACTGACCATTTGGAAACTCGGGCGCTGCCCGAGGGCCCTGGGTCAGTAGGGGGCCCCATGAGATGCCCCTGGTACCTTTTTTCATAGGCTTTTTTGAGTTTGGGCAAGGACACAGGGGCCCCATGATCCCCTATTGCCCGGAGGCCCCATGAGTTGTCAGTCCGCCCTTGCCAAGCAGATTCCCCCATCACTACTCCCAATCTATCCTAATACTTGCATTGTCCCGTCTATGATATGCCATCGCTGTGTCATGGTGGATGGAGTCTAATTCCTCCATGCAGTGGTGTGTGGAGGGTCTTGTACGTTACCTGCTGCCCGTCCCGCTTCTCTCTCTATCAGCTTTGTTCCTGCTTTGTTATTAAAGTTGCTGTTATCAGCAGTGCCTCTGCGGGGAGGGAGGGAGGGAGATGGGAGGGGGGCAGGTACAGAGAGGGATAGAGAGCTGGGTGACCAGGGTATGGAAGATTCCAAACTCCGACATCAAAACTTCTCCTGCAAATGATGATGAGAAAGGAAATGTATACAAAAGATCTTGCTGTAGTCCCCCTGCACTGCCTCTGCACACTTCTCAGTCTTCCTGTAATAAAATGCCTGCAAGGAAATACTAAAAGCCGTTCACACTTCGGCATTTTCTTAGAAAAAAAAATGTTTTCAAGTAGAAATCCATTTGTTTCCTTTGTGGATGATTTACATCTACCTGTCGCAGTTTAACCCCTCGCCTACCGGGCACTTATACCCCCTTCCTGTCCAGGCCAATTTTCAGCTTTCAGTGCTGTCGCACTTTGAATGACAACTGTGCGGTCATGCAACACCGTACCCCTATGACATTTTTATCTTTTTTTTTCTCACAAATAGAGCTTTCCTTTGGTGGTATGTACTCGTCGCTGGGTGTTTTATTTTTTGCGCTATAAACAAAAAAAGAGCAAAAATTTCGAAAAAAAAAAGTTTTTCATTGTTTCTATTATAAAATGTAGCAAACGGGTCCTTTTTTTCCTTCACTAGGCACTGATGGGGCTGCACCTATGGGCACTGATGGATACTTAGGTGGCAATGAGGAGCACTGATAAGCTGCACTGATGGGGCTGCACCTATGGGCACTGATGGATACTGAGGTGGCAATGAGGAGCACTGATAAGCTGCACTGATGTAAATTATTGGGCACTGATGAGGCTGCACTGATGTAAATTAATGGGCACTGATAGGGCTGTACCTATGGGCACTGATAGACACTGAGGTGACACTGATAGGCACTGATAGGCAGCACTAATGGGCACTGATAGGCAGCACTGAAAAGGCAGCACTGATGGGCACTGATAGGCAGCACTGATGGGCACTGATGAGGTGGAACTGATAGACGGCACTGATGAGCTGTCACTGATAGGCATCAATGATGGGCACTGATAAGCAACAATGATGGGCATTGATAGGCAGCACTGATAGGAGGCACCGATGAGCTGGCACTGATATGCAACAATGATGGGCACTGATAGGCAGCACTGATAGGAGGCACCGATGAGCTGGCACTGATATGCAACAATGATGGGCACTGATGGGCACTGATAAGTGGCACTGATGGGTGGAACTAACTGGCGGCACTGCTGGGTACTGACTGGTGGCACTGCTGGGCAGAACTGGTGGGTGGTACTGATGGGCACTTGTGGGCGGCACTGGTGGGTGGCACTGACGAGCACTTGTGGGCGGCACTGGTGGGTGGCACTGACGGGCACTTGTGGGCGGCACTGGTGGGTGGCACTGATGGGCACTGATCCCTCCTCTGACAATTGCCGGTTATCGGCAGTACTTTTATCATGCTGTGACAGCGTGAGGAAAGTGCAGCTGATAACCGGCAACTGCATTTACCGGTGGTCAGCGTGTCATTGGACACGGCTGATCACATGGTAAAAGGCTGCTGTGATTGGCCTTTTACCACATCACGTGATCAGCTGTGTCCGTAGGATACAGCAATTACGGAGATCGCCGGGTGCTTGCCCCCGGGGGCGCACTGGAGGGCTCATTTTGGGAGGACGTCATATGAACATGTCCCGTAGAAAATCATGTTAGATGGACTGTACAGCGTTTCTGAAAAATGCAAAACGCGGCAGTAAAATGCTTAGTTGTGAAACTAGGGTAGGTGTGTACATAACCAACACATGCCTAGAGGTGCCTAAAGTGGAAGCTTCACTTGTTTGCCTCTCCCCCCTCCACTGCCATATTTGGCACCCTTTGGGGGGGAGCGGATACCTGGTTTTGACAGGTACCCGCTCCAACTCCCGATTCAGTTCGCCGTGGCGAAATGAGCTGTAAGTTCAGCCTCCTCCTTCCTCCCGCAGTCTCCTAGGAACTTTCACTGGGACAGAAGACAATTAGGATGCGCAGTGAGCACCCGGATGTGAAGCCCCAAGCTGTCGCAGCCCGATGCCCACAGCTGAGATGCCGGCGCTGGAGAGAGAAGAGGGAGAAAAGGAACGGCGTGGGTGAGCACATTGCTGGACCCCGGGACAGGTATGTGTGTGTTTATTAGAAGTCAGCAGATACAGTTTTGTAGCTGCTGACTTTTAATAAACACAAAAACAGCTGGAAGTCTGCTTTAAAGTGTTACTAAACCCCGGACCCTGCATTCACTATATCCGCTCTCCCCGGACCCTGCATTCACTATATCCGCTCTCCCCGGACCCTGCATTCACTATATCCGCTCTCCCCGGACCCTGCATTCACTATATCCGGTCTCCCCGGACCCTGCATTCACTATATCCGGTCTCCCCGGACCCTGCATTCACTATATCCGCTCTCCCCGGACCCTGCATTCACTATATCCGCTCTCCCCGGACCCTGCATTCACTATATCCGCTCTCCCCGGACCCTGCATTCACTATATCCGCTCTCCACAGACCCCGCATTCACTATATCCGCTCTCCCCGGACCCTGCATTCACTATATCCGCTCTCCCCGGACCCTGCATTCACTATATCCGGTCTCCCCGGACCCTGCATTCACTATATCCGCTCTCCCCGGACCCTGCATTCAGTATATCCGCTCTCCCTGGACCCTGCATTCACTATGTCCGCTCTCCCCGGACCCTGCATTCACTATATCCGCTCTCCACAGACCCCGCATTCACTATATCCGGTCTCCCCGGACCCTGCATTCACTATATCCGCTCTCCCCGGACCCTGCATTCACTATATCCGGTCTCCCCGGACCCTGCATTCACTATATCCGCTCTCCCCGGACCCTGCATTCACTATATCTGGTCTCCCCGGACCCTGCATTCACTATATCTGGTCTCCCCGGACCCTGCATTCACTATGTCCGCTCTCCCCGGACCCTGCATTCACTATATCCGCTCTCCACAGACCCCGCATTCACTATATCCGGTCTCCCCGGACCCTGCATTCACTATATCCGCTCTCCCCGGACCCTGCATTCACTATATCCGGTCTCCCCGGACCCTGCATTCACTATATCTGGTCTCCCCGGACCCTGCATTCACTATATCTGGTCTCCCCGGACCCTGCATTCACTATATCCGCTCTCCCCGGACCCTGCATTCACTATATCCGGTCTCCCTGGACCCTGCATTCACTATATCCGCTCTCCCCGGACCCTGCATTCACTATATCCGCTCTCCCCGGACCCTGCATTCACTATATCCGGTCTCCCCGGACCCTGCATTCACTATATCCGCTCTCCCCGGACCCTGCATTCACTATATCTGGTCTCCCCGGACCCTGCATTCACTATATCTGGTCTCCCCGGACCCTGCATTCACTATATCTGGTCTCCCCGGACCCTGCATTCATTATATCTGGTCTCCCCGGACCCTGCATTCACTATATCCGCTCTCCCCGGACCCTGCATTCACTATATCCGGTCTCCCTGGACCCTGCATTCACTATATCCGCTCTCCCCGGACCCTGCATTCACTATATCCGCTCTCCCCGGACCCTGCATTCACTATATCCGGTCTCCCCGGACCCTGCATTCACTATATCCGCTCTCCCCGGACCCTGCATTCACTATATCCGGTCTCCCTGGACCCTGCATTCAGTATATCCGCTCTCCCCGGACCCTGCATTCACTATATCCGGTCTCCCTGGACCCTGCATTCAGTATATCCGCTCTCCCCGGACCCTGCATTCACTATATCCGGTCTCCCTGGACCCTGCATTCAGTATATCCGCTCTCCCCGGACCCTGCATTCACTATTAAAATTAAAAAAAAAGTTATTTTCTACTTTCTGTTACATAACTAATCTTTATAAATTTAGGCCAAAATGTATTCTGCTACATGTGTTGGGCAAAAAAAATCCCAATAAGTTGTCTATTTGATCAGCGACGTTTAGCGGTGCTGTGATGGCGGGCAATCTGGCGCTGACAGACACTGGCTGGGAGCAACACTAATTGACTGACATTGACATTGACTAGTGACACTAATACAGGGGTATTACTTTACACTGGACACTGAACTAATGACATTGGCTAGGAGGGGGTTGACATCAAGGGGTTAACTGTGTACCTAGAATATGTGCTTCGTTTACTCACAATGTCAGCTAATATTTTATAAACTGAGTTGTCAGTCCGCCCCTGCCCCCAACACCACAATATCAGTATTCTATTTTATTCTTTTATTTCCATTCTGTTCTATTCTATTCTATTTCATTCTATTCTATTTTCGAAATTTGAATTTTAGAAGACGGCCGCATTCTATTACTAATACACGCAGTCTTTAAAGGAAACCAGCAATAGTCAGGAATCTGTTTACTTATCGAATTTATTTTCAAACTCAAATTAATTTTGAAATTTGTTTTGAATTCTATTCAAACAATTCATATTTCAGACAAAATTGTGTTTCGTTATTTCAGATTCATTTAAATTAGTTACCATTGTAATTCGGAAATGCAGATAAATCCGAATCTCAGAATAATGAAAATTTCTTCCTGAATTTCGATTTGTAATGAAACGAATTGTCTAGACTACACGCAATAAAGTATTTACACATTCTGAACGATCGGTGAAAGTACTCTGCAGCTGTAGGTATTGCGGAGAAATTCATCTTCATAATTCACATCAGCACTAAAACCACTTCTTATGCCCCTTTTATTTTCTATGGAGGAAAGAATCTTGAAAGACTTTAATGCAGACACAGCAGTTATTTCTAAGCTCTTACAGGCCAACTAACACCCGACTGTGATGATAATGAGATCTGATAACGATTGGTTAGAATAGGGAGTTGTACTGATTATTTTTATCACTGTAAGTAAAACAATGAGGCCAAGAAGGGATTGTTTTTGGCACAAAAATAGAAGAAGAATATCATCAGCACTGCAATTAGTTGTTCTTGTAGTATTTTTCATATTCAGTGCATTGACTATACACATCAGTGGTCTCCAAACTGCGGCCCGGGGGGCGGATATGGCTCTTTACTTTCCTTTATCTGGTCCTTGGGGCATTATTCCTCCCACTGACACCAATGATGGGATATTATTCCTCCCACTGACACCAATGATGGGGCATTATTCCTCCCACTGACACCAATGATGGGGCATTATTCCTCCCACTGACACCGATGATGGGGCATTATTCCTCCCACTGACACCAATGATGGGGCATTATTCCTCCCACTGACACCAATGATGGGGCATTATTCCCCCCACTGACACCAATGATGGGGCACTATTTCTCTCACTGACACCAATGATGGGCCATTATTCCTCCCACTGACACCAATGATGGGGCACTATTCCTCCCACTGATACCAATGATGGGGCACTATTCCTCCCACTGACACCAATGATGGGGCATTATTCCTCCCACTGACACCAATGATGGGGCACTATTTTTCCCACTGACACCAATGATGGGCCATTATTCCTCCCACTGACACCAATGATGGGGCACTATTTCTCCCACTGACACCAATGATGGGGCACTATTCCTCCCCCTGACACCAATGTTGGGGCACTATTCCTCCCACTGACACCAATGATGGGGCATTACTCCTCCCACTGACACCAATGATGGGACACTATTCCTCCCACTGATACCAATGATGGGGCACTATTCCTCCCACTGACACCAATGATGGGGCACTATTCCTCCCACTGATACCAATGATGGAGCACTATTCCTCCCACTGACACCAATGATGGGGCACTATTCCTCCCACTGATACCAATGATGGGGCACTATTCCTCCCACTGACACCAATGATGGGGCACTATTCCTCCCACTGACACCAATGATGGGGCACTATTTCTCCCACTGACACCAATGATGGGGCACTATTCCTCCCCCTGACACCAATGTTGGGGCACTATTCCTCCCACTGACACCAATGATGGGGCATTACTCCTCCCACTGACACCAATGATGGGACACTATTCCTCCCACTGATACCAATGATGGGGCACTATTCCTCCCACTGATACCAATGATGGGGCACTATTCCTCCCACTGATACCAATGATGGAGCACTATTCCTCCCACTGACACCAATGATGGGGCACTATTCCTCCCACTGATACCAATGATGGGGCACTATTCCTCCCACTGACACCAATGATGGGGCACTATTCCTCCCACTGATACCAATGATGGGGCACTATTCCTGCCACTGATACCAATGATGGGGCACTATTCCTCCCACTGACACCAATGATGGGGCACTATTCCTCCCACTGACACCAATGATGGGGCACTATTCCTCCCACTGATACCAATGATGGGGCACTATTCCTCCCACTGATACCAATGATGGGGCACTATTCCTCCCACTGATACCAATGATGGGGCACTATTCCTCCCACTGACACCAATGATGGGGCACTATTCCTCCCACTGATACCAATGATGGGGCACTATTCCTCCCACTGACACCAATGATGGGGCACTATTCCTCCCACTGATACCAATGATGGGGCATTATTCCTCCCACTGATACCAATGATGGAGCACTATTCCTCCCACTGACACCAATGATGGGGCACTATTCCTCCCACTGATACCAATGATGGGGCACTATTCCTCCCACTGACACCAATGATGGGGCACTATTCCTCCCACTGACATCAATGATGGGGCACTATTTCTCCCACTGACACCAATGATGGGGCACTATTCCTCCCCCTGACACCAATGTTGGGGCACTATTCCTCCCACTGACACCAATGATGGGGCATTACTCCTCCCACTGACACCAATGATGGGACACTATTCCTCCCACTGATACCAATGATGGGGCACTATTCCTCCCACTGATACCAATGATGGAGCACTATTCCTCCCACTGACACCAATGATGGGGCACTATTCCTCCCACTGATACCAATGATGGGGCACTATTCCTCCCACTGACACCAATGATGGGGCACTATTCCTCCCACTGATACCAATGATGGGGCACTATTCCTGCCACTGATACCAATGATGGGGCACTATTCCTCCCACTGACACCAATGATGGGGCACTATTCCTCCCACTGACACCAATGATGGGGCACTATTCCTCCCACTGATACCAATGATGGGGCACTATTCCTCCCACTGATACCAATGATGGGGCACTATTCCTCCCACTGATACCAATGATGGGGCACTATTCCTCCCACTGACACCAATGATGGGGCACTATTCCTCCCACTGATACCAATGATGGGGCACTATTCCTCCCACTGATACCAATGATGGGGCACTATTCCTCCCACTGATACCAATGATGGGGCACTATTCCTCCCACTGACACCAATGATGGGGCACTATTCCTCCCACTGATACCAATGATGGGGCATTATTCCTCCCACTGATACCAATGATGGGGCACTATTCCTCCCACTGATACCAATGATGGGGCACTATTCCTCCCACTGACACCAATGATGGGGCACTATTCCTCCCACTGATACCAGTGATGGGGCACTATTCCTCCCACTGATACCAGTGATGGGGCACTATTCCTCCACTGATACCAATGATGGGGCATTTTCCTCCCACTGACACCAATGATGGGGCACTATTCCTCCCACTGATACCAATGATGTGGCACTATTCCTCCAACCGATACCAATGATGGGGCACTATTCCTCCCACTGACACCAATGATGGGGCACTATTCCTCCCACTGATACCAATGATGGGGCACTATTCCTCCCACTGACACCAATGATGGGGCACTATTCCTCCCACTGACACCAATGATGGGGCACTATTCCTCCCACTGATACCAATGATGGGGCACTATTCCTCCACTGATACCAATGATGGGGCACTATTCCTCCCACTGATACCAATGATAGGGCACTATTCCTCCCACTGACACCAATGATGGGGCACTATTCCTCCCACTGACACCAATGATGGGGCACTATTCCTCCCACTGATACCTGTGATGGGGCACTATTCCTCCCACTGATACCAGTGATGGGGCACTATTCCTCCCACTGATACCAATGATGGGGCACTATTCCTCCAACCGATACCAATGATGGGGCACTATTCCTCCCACTGACACCAATGATGGGGCATTTTCCTCCCACCGATACCAATGATGGGGCACTATTCCTCCCACTGACACCAATGATGTGGCACTATTCCTCCCACTGATACCAATGATGTGGCACTATTCCTCCCACTGATACCAATGATGGGGCACTATTCCTCCAACCGATACCAATGATGGGGCACTATTCCTCCCACTGACACCAATGATGAGGCACTATTCCTCCCACTGATACCAATGATGGGGCACTATTCCTCCCACTGACACCAATGATGGGGCACTATTCCTCCCACTGACGCCAATGATGGGACACTATTCCTCCACTGATACCAATGATGGGGCACTATTCCTCCCACTGACACCAATGATGGGGCACTATTCCTCCCACTGACACCAATGATGGGGCACTATTCCTCCCACTGATACCAATGATGGGGCACTATTCCTCCCACTGATACCAATGATGGGGCACTATTCCTCTCACTGATACCAATCATGGGGCACTATTCCTCCCACTGACACCAACGATGGGGCACTATTCCTCCCACTGACATCAATGATGTGGCACTATTCCTCCCACTGACACCAATGATGGAGCACTATTCCTCCCACTGATACCAATGATGGGGCACTATTCCTCCCACTGATACCAATGATGGGGCACTATTCCTCTCACTGATACCAATCATGGGGCACTATTCCTCCCACTGACACCAACGATGGGGCACTATTCCTCCCACTGACACCAATGATGTGGCACTATTCCTCCCACTGACACCAATGATGGAGCACTATTCCTCCCACTGATACCAATGATGGGGCACTATTCCTCCAACCGATACCAATGATGAGGCACTATTCCTCCCAATGACACCAATGATGGGGCACTATTCCTCCCACTGACACCAATGATGGGGCACTATTCCTCCCACTGACACCAATGATGGGGCACTATTCCTCCCACTGATATCAACAATGGGGCATTATTCCTCCAATTAAAAACAATGATGGGGCACTGATGCTGGGGCATTTTCTACTCCCACTGGCTACAGTCCAGAACCCCTAAAGGGGACACTGAAGAATTAATAAGCAGAAAATTATTGGTTAAACCCCAAGATACTTTTTACACCATGACTTTTTCTTTATACTGCTTTTTTATTAAACGTGTGATGCATTGTAGTAATACATCAAAATTCTCAGGGATAATGCACACCGGTAGCTGTGAGCCATATGCAACTCAACACATACCCGCTTGTGTGAATGAGCCCTTAGGGCAGCCTTTCTCCACCAGGGTTCCTCCAAAGGTGGAGCATTCAGAATTGTCTGACTTTTAGAAAACCTATGAAACCAGTAATCTTTGTAAGCATATATAAGCTTCCCACTGCCGTAAGGAGCATTCTTACCACTGACCACCGATGATGATGATGATGTTCGTCCATCGTGTTCGAAGAGCACCTTGACATCTAATAGGTAGTGGGCTGTCCACGGTGTGTCCATAGGTGGCTGGTAAGGCCTATACGGGCACAAAATGAAAGTCTATGGGCCTTGAACTTGAAAATTCAAAAGTGCCCATTTTGAAGGCTTATATGCAAGGTATTGGCCAGAAATATGGTATGGGGACTCAGGTACTGCCCTGAGGAACATGAATCAGTGAAAATGTTTTTTTCAAAAAGTACTGTTTTTAAAGCGGCAGTCATTTTTCATTGCTGAAAGTAAAAAAAAAATTAAAAAAATTCCTCTAGTTGCACATCTGTACAATGTATAGAACCTGCTGCAGCAGGACTCACACCATAACCCTGCAGAGTTATTCTTGACGAGTGAGTGATTAGACCCTTCTCTAAAAAGTCAAAATATACGCACCTTTCATACAGGTTCAGAAAAATTGGGCCTTGGGTGTTGGTGGTGCCTAAATACTGTAACTCTTCACAGATACTATTTTACTATTTTGGGGGCGCAGGAATGGGCCCTGCAGTTAAAAATTGTTAACTATTACAGAAAAATGGTAAAAAAAAAATTAAATTACATGCAGGTGCCGAAAAATTGGGCCTTGCGTGTTAGTGGTGCCCTAAACCAACAAAATTGTTGGAAGCTAGCAAAATCAGGATTCAGGAATAGGATAGGCAGCATAGGCAGTCTTCAAGGGATCCCAGATCCCTAACAAATGTAATCAGTTACATCAGCATCAGGGGCAGGATAGTTGCTGTTGATCCAGGACTGATTCATTTTGATAAAGGTCAGCTGGTCAATGGAGTCTGTGGACAGACGCACCCTTTTATCCGTCACAAAACCTTCAGCAGCACTGAATGTCCATTTGGAAAGCACACTGGATGCAGGACAAGCCAGTAGCTTGATGGCATATTGAGCAAGTTCTGGCCAGTAATCCATCCTCAAGACCCAGTAACCCAGTGGATGCTTAGTTGGAAAGGTCTCCAAGTCTTCTCATGCCCCTAGATAATCCTGCACCATATGATGCAGATGCTGCAGATGGGTGCTTTAACCTAACAGCTCTGGGCGCTGAGGACTAAAGAACTGTTTAAAGACATCGGTCAGCCGGCTGCCTTCTCCACTGGTCTTCCTTTGACAACGAAGCCTCAGAAACACATTGTCCAGGAAATGGTAACTTCTCATTGTCTGGAAAAGTGTTACACAAATTTTCTTCAAGGTGTCCTCAAGCTGTTTCATCCTCTGCTCCCTCTGCAAAGACTGGATGAGCTCTGTAACTTTACCCTTGTAGCCTGGATCAAGAAGGGTTGCCAACCAGTATTGATCCCTCACCTTGATAAAACAAATCCTCTCGTCCTTACGCAGGCTTTGATGAATCAGGGAGCCCATGCAGTGTAAGTTTGAGGAGGCAGGAGATTCTGAGTCCTCTGGGTCACTGAGGATGACATTGTCTGGAACTACCTCCTCTTAGCCACGTACTACTCCTGGCTGGGTTTCTGGGGACTGAAAACCGCCCCTTGAAGACTGCTGTATGTGATCCTCTACTTCCATGCTGCTGCAATCCTCCACCTCCTGCTCTATGTTCTGCAGCCCCACAGGAATGGTTTCTGCATAAAGGGGGCCTTGAGATGACATTAAATCCTATTTTTCACCCCGCTGTGCTGCCCTTCCCATGATTCCACGCAGTGTGTGCTCCAGCAGGAAGACTAGAGGGATAGTGTCAGTGATGCATGTATTGTCGTGGCTCACCATCCTTGTGGCCTCCTCAGTTGGTGACAGGACAGTGCATGCATCCTTTACCAGCAGCCACTGGCATGGCAAAAAGAAGCCAAGCTCCCCTGAGCCTGTCCTTGTGCCATACTCACACAGGTACTCATTGATGGCCCTCTGCTGCGTGTGCAGCCGCTGCAGCATTGCCAAAGTGGAGTTCCACTGAGTGGGCATGTCACAAATGAGTCGGTTGGTGGGCAGGTTGAATTCTCCTTGAATTTCAGCCAGCTGAACACTGTATGACCGCCGGAAATGGCCACTGACTTTTCTGGCCTGCCTCAGAAGAGCAGAAAGCCTGGGTGCCCGCTCAAGAAACGCTGAACCACCAAATTCAGGACATGTGCCAAGCATGGAACATGTGTCAAGTGTCCCTGTCAGAGGGCAGAGAGAAGGTTGGTGCCATTGTCAGATACAACCATTCCTGGCTCAAGCTGCCATGAAGTCAACTACCTCTGAGCCTGCCCCTGCAGAGCTGACAGAATCTCTGGCCCGATGTGACTCCTGTACCCTAGACAGACCAGATGAAGCACCGTGTGGCATCTTTTGGCCTGACTGCTTGTGTAGCCCCTTGAACACTTACAGAGCACTGCTGGTTCAGACAATTCAGCAGAAGAGGCCATAGAGGCAGAGGAAGAGGAGGGGGTGGAGCCAGGGATGGACTGACAACTCATGGGGCCCCCGGGCAATAGGGGATCAGGGGGCTCCTATGACCTTGCCCACACTCAAAGCACACCCAAAAAAGCCTATAAAAGATACCAAGGGCATTTCTTGGGGCCCCCTACTGACCCCGGGCCCTCGGGCAGTGCCCAAGTGCCCAAATGGTCAGTCCACCCCGGGTGGAGCAGACAGATGTGGCAGAATCACCACTAGCTTTTTAGAGGCGTGGTGGCAGAACAAGCTTCAGCACTGAACCCTATCCTGCATCCTTCCCAGCTACTAGCAGAGCAACCCATTGCGCCGTGAAGGATATGTAATGTCCCTGACCATGCTTGCTGGACCACGTGTCAACAGTAATGTGGACCTTGCTGCTGACCGCCCTGTCCAACGAGGCCAAAACATTGCCCTCCACATGATGGTACAGAGCTGGAATAGCCTTATGTGAAAAGAATTGTCTTTTGGAACCTTCCACTGTGGTACAGCACATTGTGCAAATTCACGGAAGGGGGCAGAGTCCACCAGATGGAAAGTCAGCAGTTGTGATGCTCGAAATTTGGCCAGGCTAGCATTTAGACGCTGAGCATGAGGATGAGTGGGACAGTATATTTATGGTTCAGCAACTGGGGTAGCGAAATGTGCCTGCCGAAATCAACAGGTGGCGTACTGCTATCAGATGGGGTGCCAGGACCCACTGCTGTACCATCACTCCTCTCAGTGAAGGCGGTTGAGAAGACCTGATGTTTTACAGTAGAGGTAGAAATCCCAGATGAGGAGCAAAAAGAAGTCTGCACTTTTTTCGGATGTGGGTCTTTCAAGTGTTGTTGCCAATGGGCTGCATGGCAGCTCCTCATATGTCTTGTCAAGCATGTGGTGCCCAAGCGGTTGGTGTTTTGGCCACGCTTGATCTGCTTCAGACAGAAACTGCAAATAGCAATGCTGTGGTCTGCTGCACATGTGTTGAAAAAAGCTCACACCAAAGAACTTTTGGAAGTCTGCCGGAAATCAGCAGCACTCTGCACCTTTGGAGCTCTGTTGTGTGATGCCATTGGTTGGCTGCCCTTATGCCTGCCCCTGGAGGACATCCTGCCTTGTTGGAATTCTGCCTCCTCCTCACTTTCCTCCTCTGTTCTCTCAGGCACCCAAGTACAGTCAGTGAACTCATCCTCCCCTTCCTTCTTGTCACTGGAGCCCACTTGGCAGTGTGCTGTGGTTGGGGGAATATAAATTTTTTTCCCTCACTGGCACCCCCTCTCTCTAGGCTCATGTCGCTCCTTTCCTCAACCTGGGAACCAACATCGGAGCATTCAAATTGCTGCGCATCCTCCAACAGCATACACCTGACACTATGATCAAATAATTTTGGTGAATCCTCCGTGCATGATGGTGGGGCTACAAGGAGCAGCAATGGTGGACAAGGAGCCTGTGGAATAGGCTGCTTTGGCAGCGGTGGTGGAAGGCAAAATAGTTTGACCCTGAGTGACAGAGGATGACGAGAATGAGGATGGCTGAGTTATCCGCTCCACCACCTCTTCTGCTTGTTGAAAAAAAAAAAGGACGAGTGTGCCCTGCCTGCAGAGGATACACCATGTCCATGACCACCACTTTTCACTGTGGAAACCGAGGCTGCTTACCCTCTCTTAGCTGCCTGTGAGCATCTGCCTCTCCCTCTTCGCATGTTCTCCCAGTCCCTGTGTGGGTTTCCTCCCACACTCCAAAGACATGCTGGCAGGCTATTTGGCTCCTGTCTAAATTGGCCCCAGTATGTGTATGTATGAGTTAGGTATCTTAGATTGTAGCTCCTTGAGGGCAGGGACTGATATGATTGTAAAATATGCATGTAGAAAGCGCTGTTTAAATTGATGGCGCTATATAAGTACCTGAAATAAATAGATTTTTCCTATTTCCTATTGACCACCAGTGCAAAGGGGTCCTTCTCCCAGTGACCACTTAAGGGGACCTTTGACCCCTGACCACCAGTGTAAGGTAGCATTTCACTGACCACTAATGTAAGGATCATTCTTCCCACTGGCCACTAATGTAATGAAAACTCTTTCCACTTAACATTAATTTAAGGAACATTCTTCCCATTGACCAACAAATTAGGGAACATTATTCCCATTGACGAACCAAGTAAGGAGCATTCTTCCCACTGACCACCACTGTAAGGAGCATTCTCCCCACTGACCACCAAAGTGAGGAGCATTCTCCCCACTGAGCACTAATGTAAGGAGCATTCTCCCCACTGGCCACCAAAGTGAGGAGCATTCTTCCCACTGACCACCAATGTAAGGAGCATTCTCCCCACTGGCCACCAAAGTGAAGTACATTTTTCCCATTGACCACCAGTGCAATGGGGCTCTTCTTCAACTGACCACCACTATAAGGGGCCGTTCTCCCATTGACCACTTAAGGGGACCCTTGACCAATGTAAGGTAGCATCTCACTGACCACTAATGTAAGAGCAGCACTACACTGACCATTGGTGTGAGGGGGCACAATAGCTGCCTCCACATTACTTGAATTACTTATTTTATTTATTACTGTGTTGCATCTTACAATATATTAGTCCTTAGCAGGAGTTCCTGAAGAACTGAAAGATATTTCAAAGGTTTCTCCGTATTATAAAGGTTGCGAAAGGCTGAAAGGTTTAGCATAGTAGAACATTTTTGTTATGGAGGTGTAAACGTTAGACCAAAAAAAGGGACAACCAAGGAGAAAAGAGCGACAGAAGAATCTGGTTCCAAATAAGGGACAGTCGGGAAGCTGTTAAGCACAGTGCATAAAACACAACAAATAGCTTCAATGCAAGGCACGTACTAAAGATTATTTTCACAGCCAACTGGACTTACACTTCAAAAGTATTTGGTAGCATTTTAATATTTGCTGATAAAATTTAATGTAAATCAAAAACATCCATAATTCAGATCCGTCCTCGTTTATTATAAAACATCAGGAAAATGCACCACAGACGGACTGGGAGAGAAAGGGAATACAGCTTCTTCAGAATATACTGAGAAGCACTGTATTTTTCTGATTGAACTGGGGAGGGGAATGGAAAAACCAACAGAGAAGGCTTGTGTAAAATTCGACAATTAATCAGCTGTTTCACAGCTGTCCAAGATCCCAGAAGAATCCAAGAACACTGATGTTATGTAATGATGGATAACACAACACAGATCTAAGGGCTACCCTCCATGGTCTACAACTTACAAATGGTAAGGCAAGAGTTAATAGGAACTGTGCAATTTTGTGAAATTTTAGTCCTAGGGAGAGATTGGTGGAAAGCCCCTGGCTTCTTATATGGAGACTCCTGGACAAACCAATGGGGAGATCTCACTGCTATAATTCATGTCTCTGTTCATGTCCACTTGGGAGCTTTGGGGTGTTCTCACGCACCTTTGTGTGTTCCTCCTGTTACATTCACCATAAAATAAGTAAAAAAGCAAGGGGCCATTGTAGGAGGTCATCATAATAGGCATAACAGGTGTACAGACCCAGGGAATATCACCAATAGAATCCATCAAATAAAAAGAAGACTGCCATGGGGTTTAACTCTACAGCAATCATTAACCATTGTAGCCGCTCACTGCCTTTTTGGAAGGGGATTTTTGATAAGAGATCTCCCCATTTTATACTTGCTCTCTCTATGTTAATAGCAATGAGAACAATGTATCTACAGTTGCAAGAAAAAGTATGTGACCCCTTGGGATTACGTGGAATTTTGCATGAATTGGGCATAAAATGTGCTCTGAACGTTATCTAAGTCACAACAATAGAAGAACACAGTCTGCTGAACATAATACTACACAAACATTAGATGTTGCCATGGTTTAATTGCACGTAACATGTAAACATTCACAGTGCAGGGAGGAAAAAGTATGTGAGGCCCTAGCTTAATGACTTCTCCCAGAGCTAATTGGAGCCAGGAGTGAGCCAACCTTGACTCCAATCAGTGTGATGATATTGGATGTGTTGCTGACAGCTGTCCTGCCCTTAAAAAAAACACACACCTGTTTTGGGTTTACTGGTTTCAAGAAGCACTGTCTGATGTGAACCATGCCTCGCAGAAAAGAGCTCTCAGAAGACCTACCATCAAGAATTGTTGACTTGCATGAAGCTGGAAAGGGTTACAAAAGTATCTCCAAAAGCCTTGATGTTCATGTGTCCACGGTAAGACAGACTGTCTACAAATGGAGAAAGTTTAGCACTGTTGCTACTCTCCCTAGGTGTGGTCATCCTGTAAAAATGACTGCAAGAGCACAGCGCAGAATGCTGCATGAGGTAAAGAAGAATCCCAGAGTGTCAGCTAAAGACCTACAGAAATCTCTGGCACATGCTAACATTTTTGTTGACACATCTACAATAAGGAAAACATTAAACAAGAATGGAGTACATGGGAGGACACCACGGAGGAAGCCATTGCTGTCCAAAAAGAATATTGCAGCACGTTTGAAGTTTGCAAAAGAGCACCTGGATGTTCCACAGCACTACTGGCAAAATATACTGTGGACAGATGAAACCAAGATTGAGTTGTTTGGGAAGAACACACAACACTATGTGTGGAGAAAAAAAGGCACAGCACACCAACATCAAAACCTCATCCCCACTGTAAAACATGGCGGAGGGAGCATCATGGCTTGGGGCTGCTTTGCTGCCTCAGGGCCTGGACGGATTGTTGTCATTGATGGGAAAATGAATTCCAAAGTTTATCAAGACATTTTGCAGGAAAACGTACGACCATCTGTCCACCAACTGAAGCTCCGCAGAGGATGGGTGATGCAACAGGACAATGACCCAAAGCATACAAGTAATTCAACAAAACAATGGCTGCAATAGCACAGAATACGCCTTCTGGAGTGGCCCAGTCAGAGTCCTGACCTCAACCTGATTGAAATGCTGTGGCATGACCTTAAGAGACTACAGGAAACGTTTGGTTGAGGTTATTGCTGCCAAAGGAGGGTCAACCAGTTATTAAGTCCAAAGGTTCACATACTTTTTCCTCCCTGCACTGTGAATGTTTACATGTTATGTGCAATTAAACCATGGCAACATCTAATGTTTGTGTAGTATTATGTTCAGCAGACTGTGTTCTTCTATTGTTGTGACTTAGATGACGTTCAGAGCACATTTTATGCCCAATTCATGCAAAACTCCACGTAATCCCAAGGGGTTCACATACTTTTGCTTGCAACTGTATATAGCATAGTTAGTATGGTTGAAAAAAGACAACAGTCCATCCAGTTCAACCATTAAAAAAAAGAAAAAAGAAAAAAAAGTTATAACCCTACACCCGGTTGATCCAGAGGAAGGCAAAAAAAAAACCCAGCAAAGCATGATCCAATTTGCTTCTGCAGGGGAAAAAATTCCTTCCTGATCCCCCGAGAGGCAATCGGATATTTCCTGGATCAACTTTACCTATAAATGTTATATCCAGTTATATTCTGCGTATCTAGAAAATAATCCAGGACTTTTTTAACATTATGAAAAAAGTGACTTCGGCTTGAGGGACTAGATCTTTTCTCATCCTAGAAAATGTTAACCATGTCTTATTTAGATATTAGCTTTAGAGTGTTTATGCAGAAACTTTATTTGGGTTTCAGGAGCTGCCCAACAGACAGTTAGGGATGAGTAACATTCTAAAGTTTACAATTTATTGAAATAAAATCAGTTTCAGATTCTTGTGTTTTTGTCCCTGCAAGCCTCACTTGTGTCCTCTAAAATATGTTCTGCCAGGTGGTGGCACCACATAAATGTTGTTGCTAGTCTGTCTCTTCTTCTGATGACCAGAAACGACCGCCCTGGTATTAAGCTGGGGATGCAACAAAATGATATGGACTTTGGTTGAGAAGATGCAAAACAAAAGACCTGCACTGGAGGATAAAATGGCAAATATCTCTGTTGCTACGGCCAGCTTTCCATGTGTGCTGACATAGGCTGGAACAAAGGATATCCAGACACTAAGAAACACCAACATACTGAAGGTTATATGAGTAGCCTCATTAAAGGCTCCAGGTAACTTCCTGGCCAAAAATGCCACCACAAAACAGACAGTGGACAGTAGTCCAAGGTATCCAAGCATGAACCAAAAACCAAGACTGTCATTGCATTGAATGACTATTTTTCCTAATATACTTCTGGTATCATGTACTGGGAATGGAGGGTTTACTAAGCACCATGAAATACAAATGACTATTTGGATGGCTGTGCAGTAAAAGGCAAACAGAATAGGCCACCGTAGTCCTTTTGGCACTCTGAGACCTCTACCTGGGTGATTGGCACGGAAGGCCAAAACAACAATGACCGTCTTGGCCAAGAGGCAGGATATGCAGAGGGTGAAGGTCACACCAAATGCGGCTTGTTGAATAAAACAGGTCTGCTCTCCTGGTGTAGCAAGAAGTAGAAGAGGGCAAAGAAAGGAGAGAGTGAGAGCAACCAGTAGGATGAAGCTAAGAGCACAATTATTAGCACGAATCAGAGGAGTTTCTCGGTTCTTGATGAAGAGTATTAGGACAAGAGCTGGCAGGATGGAGCCAAGGATGGATGTAGTAGCTAGAGAGATGCCAAGGGGTTCAGAAATGGTTAGCAACTCCACCATCCGAAGTGTACATTGGTTCCGAGCAGTATTTGGCCACTGGTCCTCTGGGCAATAAAAACAGTCAATAGCATCTGTGAGGAAACAATACATAACAATCAGTAGTTCCGCCGTATTCAATTTACACACAGCTAGTTAATGTAACTGCCCTAAAATAAACTAAAATACCAATGAAAACTCAAAAATGGCCTGTTCAACAAATGTAAAGGTTTGGGGAGAAAAATGACTTTTCAACAACAGTTTAAAACTATATGGGCAGCACAGTGGCTTAGTGGTTAGCACTTCTGCCTTGCAGTAAATGGGTCATGGGTTCAATTCCCAACCATGGTGCCTCCTGCATGGAGTTTGCATGTTCTCCCTGTGTTCGTGTGGGTATCCTCCCAAAGACATGCTGGTAGGTTAATTGGCTTCTGTCTAAATTGTCCTAGTTTCCTCCCTGGCCACACAGGATTTCCTGCATGGTGGGGGTTGGAGAAAGACCTGGCAACCTACCCTGTAAAAACAATTCCTAAGAGAATTCATGGAAAAAGTCGCTTACAAGTGACAGTCCATGCAATCGCTAAGGATCAGATACGACTGAATGAATAGATAGATAGATAGAGATAAAACTATAACATTCGGAGAGGAGAATTAGTCATGGAGGCACCACCATTCATTTATACACAATCAGCTAGACCTTGCTTGGCAGCACACTAATTTAACTGGCTTTAAGACTTCGGTCACTGTGGAATTGCGGAACTTCACTTGAATTTCCATGCTTTCAAAGTCGGATGCCAGTGCAACTTTGGGTGCGCATCTGAACTTGAAAAAAGTAGTGCCTGAACTACTTTCACAATTTGACCGCCTCTATTGCAGATGATAGGGTGCGACTTATCATGTGATTTTAAACGATCAAATCGCACGACAATTTGCACCGGTGTGACCGGGAAATTAGTGTATGATTACTGGTTGTTGTACCTATGTGCAAATTGGCAACACCATTGACCAGCCTTTGTTTTTTACACCATTATTCATGTATCTCATGCCCCAGACTTCATGACACCATGGTACTGGCATTTTATGGTAGAAAAGACATTGAGGGAATTTGTCAAAGCTAGAGTAGCTGTGCATGGCAACCAATTAACTTCTAGCTTCAGCTTGTAACCTAAGCGTTGAAAGTGAAAGCTAGAAACTGATTGGTTGTCTTGCACAGCTGCTCTAGATTTTGGTTGTTCCATTTTCCATAAATTCCCCCCATTGTATGTCTCTTCTGCCCAAAAACATCTTTCCTTTTTTCTTTAATTTTTAATCCTACAGCAATTGTTGCAGCACAGAGTACACTCCTTGGTCTACAAGAGCCAGGTGCTTGGACAATGTAACTCCTGCATTAAGGAGTGTCTAAGCCATTGGGCTTAAAAAGAAGAGGCCGGGCCAGAAGAAGACCAGAAGATGATTTACATATTAAGGAAACTGCTCCTTGGACCTGCAGTGGATTTAGTTCTTCCCTAATTAGAATGGGGTATTCAATAACTTACAGCAGCCTCTCTCAACCAGGGTGCCTTGAGGTTTCCTCAGGGGTGCCTTCATAAAAATGTCTAAAAATTGGCCAAAACTTGTATACCAGCCAGCGGGTGGAAAAAGCCTTCCTTACAGTATAGTTACACAAAGCCACAGGTTTTCATTGTGCACCATTACGACCCTCTAGCCACCGGCGTCCTGACAACCAATGACATCATCAGTTAATAAGGAGGATGCCAGCTGCCTGCACAGCATCCTAATTTGACCCTCCCCTGCCCCTCTCCATCAGTGCTGGGGGTCACATTAGCTCAGTGATGGAGAAAAACTGAGGGAGAAGAGAAACACTGGAATACTAGTCAGTACCAGTGTGCAAAAGTGTATTTGCTTTGGAAGAATAAATCCCATCTAATGTTGGGTGTCCTACATGTGTGGATGTTGCTGCGTTATATAAAACTACTAGAATAGTTTTTAACATTTTAGAATGGGGCGCCTCAAGGCTGTCCATAATTTTAAAGGGTGCCTAGGGACTGTCCATAATTTTAAAGGGTGCCTAGGGACTGTCCATAATTTTAAAGGGTGCCTTGACTGAAAAAATGGTTGAGAAACACTGATTTACAGTCAAGATCTTGGACAATCAACATCTGCCTTGAAACTTTCTATAGTGAATAGATTAAAATGACTTTGAGCTATTTGTGTGGCTCTAAATGCTTTACTATGTTCCCAACAGTCATTTGAAATGAAGAAGCCACTTGAATGAATGGTATAACATCTTTAAAATCACTGAAAAATGTGAACAGCTTCTGCTAGATTATAGTTGTTGTCCTAGAGTTTGACCACTTCTACTGAACATGGCTAAAACCTGTAAAACTCAGGTTATACTTTAGTATAGCATATTGTCCCTTTGGGAAATTCCATTTCTGTAGGCACATGCTTGGTAGTATTTTGTAACATTTGTACATGGGCGTGAACGTTTTGGGAGCAGCATGTAGTTGCTTACTTGTTTTATTAGAGATAGCTCCTGATGGACAAGGCACACAGTCAAAGCAACAAGGAGGTTTATCTGGACGTGAGGTTTTCCGAAATCCAGGAGAGCAATTTTCTGAACATATAGAATCAGGTAGCTAGAATACAATTTTGCTTAGTCAAAAAAAAGTTCTGAAAAATGCCTCCTGAAAACTGAATCGACTTTTGTCTAGGCATTTTTTACCTGATCAAAATGTTCCCCCCATCGAACGGCGCTTTTGTTGATGAACAAATCTTGACCCATCGCTGCACCACTTTCATAACGTCCTACTTGCACCCAGCTGTTCTTTCCTGGCAATTCCTCTTGCCAGTTGATGATGTCATAAATTGCAGGGGCGTTTCCAAGAGAGTCAAAATATAAGTCATCTCCGATGTTTCCTTTCAGCCTCACTCTCTTAAGGTAGTAAAGAAGCTGTAATTGCAGACCAAAGGCAAGAATGACAGAGTAAGGAAAGTTCACAGACAGCTCATAGTTATACTGATCTGAAAGGCCACCTTGGCCCAGGCTATGGACCAGGGCTGGACTGACCATTCGGGCAGTCGGGCACTGCCCGACGGCCCAGGGTCAGTAGGGGGACCCATGAGACGCCCCTAGTACCTTTCATAGGCTTTTTTGGGTCTGGTTTAAAATGTGTGGGTGAGGACACAGGAGCCCCATGATCCCCTATTGCCCGGGGGCCCCATGAGTTGTCAGTTCGCCGTGCTATGGACATTAAACTATTTACATATTCTTGCCATGTAGTAAAACAGCTTTAAACAAAACCACCCATAACTTCTCTAGCTGCTTTTAATGTGAAGTTGTTCATTCTCCAAATCAGTGTTTCTCAACAAGGGTGCTGCAGCACCTTGGGGTGCCATCTGGGTTCCCCGGGGTGCCACAAACACTGGACTCAGTTTGCCCTGGATCAGCGTCATAAGTTGCCATTGTGCGGGCGTCATCGTTTGTTGATATAGTGATGGCAGTTAACTTGCCCGTACCATGGCAATAAGCAACTCTGATCTAGGACAGACAGCATGCTGAGCGCAACCTCATCATTCAGGAGAAGACCACCTCTTCCAGATTTGCTCCACCTCCCGCTCTCTGCCCTGCTGGTAGAGACAAAAGGTAGGGCTCTGGTGTGAAGAAGGAACTGTGTGATTGGGTAGGCTGTGTGTTAAGAGGATTTTGTGATTTGGGGGTATAGTTTCATGGACCTGTGGGCTCTTTAATGGGGGACTAGCTATTGGAGGGCTCGGTGATAGGGGGACTCTGATGTGATGTGGAGACTCATGTAAAGGGGGACTCTGATGTGATGGGGAGCCTTTGACATGAAGGGGGGAAACTGAAGCAGAGCACAATCCCATCATGCAGGAGAAGACCAGCTCTTCCAGATTTGCTCCACCTCCCACCCTCTGCCCTGCTGGTAGAGCCAAACGGTAGGGCTCTGGTGTGAGGAAGGAACTGTGTGTTTGGGTAGGCTGTGTGTTAAGGGGATTGTGTGATTCGGGGGTACATTGTCATGGACCTGTGGGCTCTATAATGGGGGACTATGCTATTGGAGGGCTCAGTGATAGGGGGACTCTGATGTGGAGACTCATGTAAAGGGGGAGTCTGATGTGATGGGGAGCCTTTGATATGAAGGGGGCACACTGATGTGATGGGGGCTCTGATATGATGGAGGATGGGGGGACTATGATGTAACGGGAGGGTTCTGATGTGATGAGGGACCTCTGATGTGCTGGGAAGCCACTGATGTGAAAGGGGGGCTTTGATGTGATGAGGGACCTCTGATGTGCTGGGAAGCCACTGATGTGAAAGGGGGGCTTTGATGTGATGAGGGACCTCTGATGTAATGGGAAGCCACTGATGTGAAAGGGGGGATTTGATGTAATAAGGGACCTCTGATGTGATGGGAAGCCACTGATGTGAAAGGGGGCTTTGATGTGATGAGGGACCTCTGATGTGATGGGAAGCCACTGATGTGAAAGGGGGCTTTGATGTGATGGGGAAACCTCTGATGTGATGGGGGGGGGCTTGTGATCTGAAGTTATTTCATCAAGGTGGCGCTGTGCATCATCCCAGGCTCAGGTATCCCGTTGATAAGTAACATTTACATTTTTCACATTTAACACAGGGGTGCCCCAAAATTTTGCACACTTTTAAAGGGCGCTGCCACTGAAAAGGGGGGAAATACTGATCTAAGAAACTCAACGATTACAAGAATCAGAATTCAGTCAGTTTCAGTCAGTTTCTAACAGCACATAATCATATGCTGGTTGTTTATATTAGAGGGCTGCCAGCCTGCCAGGCTGCCAAGATTTTCTCTTGAAAAAAACCCCCACAAACCCTATAAGCAGGGTTTTTTTTTCCCATGAGAATAGGTGCAGGAACTCCCCTTTTCTGAGTCACCCCATTTCTTCACCCCCTACCCACCTCCGAGCACTGTCCCTTGGTTCCACCCCCTACCCTCCTCTCAGTACCACCCCTTTTCGCAAATACAAAACCAAGTACCATTTTATGATGTAAAGTAAATTTATATGGAATTTGTTAATTATACAAGAAAAGCGGTAAGATAGATCCCATGCAGCCAGCAACAGTAGCCTCCCTTCAGCAACAATAGATCTCCACAGAAACAGTAGATCCCCCACACCAATAGACTCCCCAGCAACAATGGACGCCGCTACAAAATACCGATAGATCCACCCTAGCAACAATAGACCCCCAGCAGCAATGAAAGATCTCCCAGCAGCATAGTGTCAATAATCCTTTCCCTCAACAGTAGATCCAACAATTTACCCCCCCCTAACAAAATAAAACCCCTACCGCACAGCAACAATAGATTCCCCACCACCAACAATAGACCATCCCAGCAGCATGCAATAATAGTTCCTTTCCAGCGACAATAGATCCCCCAGCAGACAGCATGAACAGACCCTCCAGCACTCCTTGCCATTACATATATTCAGTGCATGAGGTGCCTGAACTGCATTCCTCCATTTTCCTGCTGAAAAAAAAGCCCTGCCTATAAGTGTTTCTGAACTGCAGCACAGAAAAATCAGATCTACTCAACTGCCAAACCAGGGAATTGGTTGGACAATAATAGAAAACATTTTGTTGTGAGGTAAAACAGCTTCCTTATATGAATTCCATCTGTGCTCAGCCGTTTACCTGGAGTTCAGCTTGAAACAGGGACGGACTGACAACTCATGGGGCCCCTTGGCAATAGGGGATCATGGGGCCCCTGTGTCCTTGCCCAAACTCAAAAAAGCCTATGAAAAATGTACCAGGGGCATCTCATGGGGCCCCCTACTGACCCCGGGCCCTCGGGCAGTGCCTGAGTTTCCAAATGGTCAGTCCGCCCCTGGCTTGAAATGTGTTCTTTATATAAAATACATATATAGCAACCTCACCTGCCATGGCTGAAAATGGTGAATGTCTACACAATGGCCTATATCCAATGAGCTGCTCCTGGTTTGACAAGAAGCCATGTCTTGGAGAGCTTTGGCAATCATCTTCACTGCTTTGTAGACATTGTATGTTACTCGGAGATCACTAATATCTGAAAATATCTGTAGAGAAGAAGCATCCTCCAGTCCTGTGCACAATGTCTTTTCAGAAGACGGAGACGGTGAGGTAAATGTTGAATAAGACAAAGACATATTATTGAGAGAAGAAGCATCCAGTGCTGTATTAGTAGCTGATGATATGTTCACAGATGTTGTAGAAGGTTCATCATAAACATTATTTGGAGGAAGCAGAGATGAATGGTTCTCACCTGGGGGCCAGCGGCAGCTAAATGCTTCCTGCCAGAACTCCAAAAACAATGGATGATTGTTGAATTGTTTAAGATTTAATCCAAATACAAATTTACTAAAACCTGGAGCAGCCCCATTACGAAGAACAAGTCCTAGAGAACCTCTTAGAAAATGGGATAGCCAAAGACCTAGCAGTCTTGCAGATGTAGACCAAGCATCAGCTGATAACCAAATTCTCTCTTTACTGTCTCCATTGCGTGCCAGCTCCAACAAAACAGGATTCAGGTATGCTTCAAGGGAGAAGACAACCACCACCTTTGCAGTTGACTGTCTAATGCTGGCTGCCACACTATTAATGTCTTTCACAGAAGAAGGAACTTTTTCCCAAAAGGCTAAGCAAGCTCCTGTAGCCTTCAGCTCTTCCCTAAAAGTTTGGCCCAAGGTGGAAGCACTTGTTTCCTGAGAGAGGACACCTACCCACGACCAGCCAAAGGCTTGAATGAGCCGAGCAAGGCCTTTAGCTTGTGAAGAGACTGTTGGCGCCACACTTAGGGTTGAGGGAAACAAGTGATGATCGCTGAGCTTGGCTGGAGGGGTGAAGTAACTGACCTGTAAGAGTACACAATCCAATAATCTTCAATATTAACATTTTTTGGCTATGATAAAAAAACCCAGCCTAAACTCTTCTAGGTCCTAATTAAATTCTTTACATTTTGATTCTGACCTTAACATTTGTATTTGCAGACCATGCGTGTAGTTACTACAAGGCTGTAGTGTGTTTCTGCAAAAAGCAAAAAGTACTAAAAAACTCAATAGTGTGAACGGAGCCTTAGATCTGGAGAATTTGGAGAACAAGTCAAGTTGTTTTTGTGTTCCTCAAACCATTCTTGACCCATTTTTGCAGTGTGGCTGGGAGCATTATCCTGCTGAAAGAGGCCACTGCCATCAGAGAATAAAGGGGTGTAGTCACCAACAATGTTTAGGTTGGTGGTATGTGTCAAATAATATCCACATGAATGGCAGGACCCCAGGTTTCCCAGCAGAACATTGCCCAAAGCATCACACTGCCTCCTCCGACTTGCCTTCTTATCATACTGCATCCTGGTGCCATCTCTTCCCCAGGTAAGCCATAAACAATCACCTGGCCATCCACATGGTTCATCAGACCAGACCACCTTCTTCCATTGATCATGGTTCAGTTCTGATGCTCATATACCCATTGTAGGCACTTTTGACAGTGGACACAGGTCACCATGGACATCCTGACTGGTCTTCGGCTATACATACACAACAAACTGTGATGTCCATTTTTTATGTTTTCAGCACATCAACTTCATGGACAACATGTTTACTTGTTGCCAAATATATCTCACTCATGTTCAGATGCCATTGTGAAAAGATAATCAATGCTATTCACATATCTGTCAGTGGTCACAATGTTATGACTGATCGACGAAGAATGAAGGCAGTTCTGAAGGCAAAAGGGGTCCAACCTGGTACTAGCAAGGTGTACCTAATAAAGTGGCTGGTATATATATATATATATATATATATATATATATACATACAGTGTATATAAAATTATTACATTATTATTATACAGGATTTATTTAGCGCCAACAGTTTGCTCAGTGCTTTACAATATAAAGGGAGACAATTGATCCTGGGAGCTTACAATCTAAGAGGGAGCGGCTAGTGGTACAAAAGGTAATACCTGTGGATAATGGACTGGTAGGAGGAATAGAAGATTCTAATATTAGGTGAAGGTGGGATAGGCTTCCCTGAAAAGATAGGTTTTCAGAGAACGCCTAAAAGTGAGCAGAGTAGGTGATAGTCTGATAGATTGGTGTAGAGAGTTCCAGAGCATGGGGAAGGCTCTGGTAAAGTCCTGGAGCCGAGCATGGGAGGAGGAGACAAGGGAGCTAGAGAGCGGTTTGGGTGCTATTTGGAGACAAGATCGATGATGTAATTTGGGGCAGAGTTATAAATGGCTTTATATGTTATTGTAATGTTTTGAATTTTATCCGTTGGACAATCGGAAGCCAGTGGAGGGATTGGCAGAGAAGGGTGGCAGATATGGGACAGTTAGTTAGGTGGATGAGTCTATACACAGTATGTGTATATATATATATATATATATATATATATATATATATACACACATACTCACCGTAAACTTTATTAGGTCCACTTTGCTAGTACCGGGTTGGACCCCCTTTTGCCTTCAGAACGGCCTTCATTCTTCGTGGCATAGATTCAACAAGGTGTTGGAAACATTCCTCAGAGATTTTGGTCCATATTGACATAAGTTACTGTTGCTTTTCTCTCATCTCGAACCAGTCTGCCCATTCTCCTCTGACCTCAACAAGGCATTTTCCTCCACACAATGCCGCTCACTGGATATTTTCCCTTTTTCGGACCATTCTCTGTAAACCCCAGAGATGGTTGTGTGTGAAAATCCCAGTAGATCAGCAGTTTTTGAAATACTCTGACCAGCCCATCTGGCACCAACAACCATTCCATGTTCAAAGTCACTTATAATTTATAATAATAAGTGACTTAAACCCCCTTTCTTCCCCATTCTGATGCTCGGTTTGAACTTCAGCAAGTTGTCTTCACCAAGTCTAGATGCCTAAATGCATTGAGTTGCTGTCATGGAATTGGCTGATTAGCAATTTGTGTTACCAACAGGTGTACCTAATAAAGTGGCCGGTGTGTGTATATATACACTCACCGGCCACTTTATTAGGTACACCTTGCTAGTGCCAGGAAAATAACCCCCACACCATGACACCACCACCACCAACCTGAACCATTGATACAAGGCAGGATGGATCCACCACACCATGACACCACCACCACCAGCCTGAACCGTTGATACAAGGCAGGATGGATCCACCACACCATGACACCACCACCACCAGCCTGAACCGTTGATACAAGGTAGGATGGATCCACCACACCATGACACCACCAGCCTGAACTGTTGATACAAGGCAGGATGGATTCACCACACCATGACACCACCACCACCAGCCTGAACCGTTGATACAAGTAGGATGGATCCACCACACCATGACACCACCACTACCAGCCTAAACCATTGATACAAGGCAGGATGGATCCACCACACCATGACACCACCACCACCAGCCTGCCACGTTCAAAGTCACTTATTATTTATGAACAGGTGTACCTAATAAAGTGGCCAGTGAGTGTATATGACAATGTCATTCATATTTTGTATGTACCCTTGATAAAGGGGACCTCTGTGTCTTAAAACTGTTGGATTTTTGATATGGGACTAATCCTCCCTCATGATAGCAGTAAAGTTAAAAAAGAAAAAAAAAACTATAATAAAACAAGTAGAAATAATAAAGCGAATTGTAAGGCGCATGCACACGTATGTGAACGTGAATTGTGCTACAATGTGAGGTATCGCTGCAAATGTCAGAGTGAGAGCAATCATTCTAGGACCACAAATGAAGGTTTACTCTGATATGATCACCTCTCAAACGGAGCCCTGGATAACAGTAACAACCCAACAAGGATAATAGACCCGACCCACTCCATCCAAAACTAGAAAACATCTTAAAATGTCAGCTGTGCCTTACCTGGGGGTAATTATGGAGTCCCAAAACACTGGCCAGACTGAGCGCTGAGTCTTCCCCTGCATCCCCAAGCACTGCGGACAGCAATGGTGGCGGGCCCCAACAGCGATAACTTAAAGGCCCTCTGGGGCCTCCTGATAGAAGCCATGATGCTCCTCCTAGGGCTTCTTTTGCATCGCTGCAAGAGTCCATCACTGCTGCCCCCAGAGTCAAGTTTGTTAATGCTCCAGGAGTGCCATTCACTTCTTCCACTGCAAAGAGGAACGCCAGAATCCAGCGGAAGGAACGGAAACTGAACCTGGCGGGTGAGAGAAAGATGAGGCAATCAGGAAAATAAATAATGCATCATTTTAACCCCTTGCCCTTCAGAGGATTTACCCCCCTTCCTGACCAGGCTATTTTTTGCAATATGGCGCTGTGTTGCTTTAACAGACAATTGCGCGGCCATGCAACGCTGCTTCCAAATGAACTTTATATTCTTTTTTTCAGTGGCATTTGATTGCCTGTGCATTTTTAATTTTTTGCGCTATAAATAAAAAAATTACTGACAATCTTGAGAAAAAAACAATATTTTTGACTTTTTGCTATAAAACATATCCGAAAACAAAATCGCAATAAGTGTAAATTAATTGATTTACGTGAAAGTTATAGCGTCTACAAATGGCGTTATAGATACTGGAATTTCTTTTTGTACTAGTAATGGCGGCGATCAGCAACTTATAGTGGGACTGCGACGGGCATTCTGACATTGGGGGGGGGACTGACTGGGTGTCACTGACATCCCCAGTGACACCAATACAGTGATCAGTACTAAAAAAAAGCGCTGACACTGTACTAATGGCACTGGGCAGGAAGGAGTTAATATGAGGGGCGATCAAAGGGTTAACTGTGTGCTGTTTTACATTATGTGTTGTGTGTGTACTGTAAGCATGCTGCTTTGTCTTGGTCTGCTATGCAGAGCCATGTAAAGCAGTGTGCAGGAGCTGACAGGGGACAGAACTGTGTTGTTCATACACAGGTCTCCCCCCCCCGTAGGAGATACTCGGCGATCACTGGGTGCCAGCAAAGTAATCACTGTCCAGGACCTGGCGATTGACAGCCGAGGCCGCGAATGGCAGCGCGGTTGGGCGCACGCCCCCTACCCGGAACTGTGAAATCACGTACAGTATATATACTGTACGTGATTTTGCGCACCTGTGCCGCCCTGTAGCAGTATTTCTGCTATAGGACAGTGCCGATCCGGTTAAAGCCATATGGGCTCATTCATACAGCAGAGTTGGGTTGCCTTGGGAAGTGTCCCAACACAACAAAAATACATACATTTCCTTATGTCCTATGGCTTCAGTTCACACTGTGATGGTTTGTGCTGAAAGAAAATAGGACGTTGCATTTTTGCAGCACATATACACCGATCATGACCACTGACAGGTAAAGTGAATAACATTGATTATCTTGTTACAATGGTACCTGAAGGTTGGATATATTAGGCAGCAAGTAAACATGTTGTCCATGAAGTTGATGCGTTGAAAGCAGGAACAATGGACATTGCAGTTTGTTGTGTATGGGACTGTCTTAATGCATGGACTCCCTGGGCACTGCCCAGCGGCCCCAGGTGCGTGGGGGCCCCATGATAATTTTGCATTACATCATACTTGCCAACTGTCCCAGATTTGCTGAGACAGTCACGCTTTTTACTTAGCTGTCCCGTGATGGCCCAGGCAGTTTCCCAGAAGCTGTATTGTGCCCTCCTAATCCCAGTGTTGTGCCCTCCTGATCCCAGTATTGTGCCCTCCTTACTCCCTCTGAACTGTGCCCTCCTGATCGCAGTATCGTGCCCTCCTGATCCCAGTATTGTGCCCTCCTGATCCAAGTATTGTGCCCTCCTTACTCCCTCTGCACTGTGCCCTCCTGATCCCAGTATCGTGCCCTCCTGATCCCAGTATTGTGCCCTCCTGATCCCAGTATTGTGCCCTCCTGATCCAAGTATTGTGCCCTCCTTACTCCCTCTGCACTATGCCCTCCTGATCCAAGTATCGTGCCCTCCTGATCCCAGTATTGTGCCCTCCTGATCCCAGTATCGTGCCCTCCTGATCCCAGTATTGTGCCCTCCTGATCCCAGTATCGTGCCCTCCTGATCCCAGTATTGTGCCCTCCTGATCCCAGTATCGTGCCCTCCTGATCCCAGTATTGTGCCATCATGATCCCAGTTTTGTGCCCTCCTGCCTCCCTCTGTACTGTGCCCTCCTGATCCCAGTATTGTGCCCTCCTGTCTCCCCCTGTGCTGTGCCCTCCTGATCCCAGTATTGTGCCCTCCTGCCTCCCTCTGTACTGTGCCCTCCTGATCCCAGTATTGTGCTCTCCTGATCCCAGTATTGTGCCCTCCTGCCTCCCTCTGTACTGTGCCCTCCTGATCCCAGTATTGTGCCCTCCTGACTCCCCCTGTACTGTGCCCTCCTGATCCCAGTATTGTGCCCTCATGATCCCAGTATTGTGCCCTCCTGCCTCCCTCTGTACTGTGCCCTCCTGATCCCAGTATTGTGCCCTCATGATCCCAGTATTGTGCCCTCCTGACTCCTCCTGTACTGTGCCCTCCTGATCCCAGTATTGTGCCCTCCTGACTCCCCCTGTACTGTGCCCTTTGTGTTGATTAGTCTATGATTTATGGCACGTTTTCTTATTGTTTAAAATACATTTTATTGAAAGTACTAATTAATTAATGTTTAATTCTATCAACTATTTATACTTTAATTCTTGAGGGTAGATGCATAAATTGGGACAGTCAGTTCATTACTTTGCCCAGGCCTATAATACTATTAAGATGGCCCCAGACCACGGAGCAATGGAAGAAGGTGGCCTGGTCTGATGAATCCCATTTTCTTTTACATCATGTGGATAGCCGGGTGTGTCTGTTACCTGGGGAAGAGATGACTTCAGGATGCAGTATGGGAAGAATGCAAGTTGGTGGAGGAAGTTTGATGCTTTAGGTAATGTTCTGCTGGAACACCTTGGATCCTGCCATGCATGTGGATGTTACCTTGACACGTACCACCTACCTAAACATTGCTGCTGACTAAGCACACCCTTCATGGAAACGTTATTCCCTGGTGGAAGTGGCCTCCTTCAGCAGGATAATGTGCCCTGCCACACTTGCAAAAATGGTTCAAGGATGAGTTGAGGAACACAACAACGAGTTTGAGGTGTTGACTTGTCCTTCAGATTCTCCAGATCTAAATTAATCGAGTATCTGTTGGATATGCTGGAAAAAGCCTGATCCATTGAGGCCCCACATCACAACTACAAGATCTGCTACTGATGGCTGGGTGCCAGATACCACAGCACACAGCATTCCTTCAGAGGTCTAGTGACATCCATGCCTCAATGGGTCAGGGCTGTTTTGGGGACAGTTGGGACTGTTTTGATGGCAAAAGGGGGACCTACTCGATTTTAAGTGGGTGGTCATTAAGTTATGACTGATTGCTGTAATTACATAGAGGTGTAACCAACTGTAGACACTGGATGTGCTAGGCACATCCAAAAATCTTCATGGACGTACACAGGAGGTTGGCACTATGTCTTGTCCATCTGCTCCTCTCCTGTGCTCTCGCGCCACTTTCCATTAATTTCCAGATGTGACTAAAATGACAGTCTTGACCAGGGGCGGACTGACAACTCATGGGGCCCCCTGGCCAAACTCAAAATAGCATATGAAAAAGGTACCAGGGGTATCTCATGGGGCCCCCTACTGACCCCGGGCCCTCGGGCAGTGCCCGAGTTTCCAAATGGTCAGTCCGCCCCTGGTCTGGACACACTGCGTGAATACAGGAGCCGTAGAAGTTGCTGACAAAAACAGACCTTCTGACATTGTGTTTGTAAACATTGTTCAGCCACAGAGAGATACAAAGTAGCATTGTTACTTTTGTATCTATTCTGTTTCATTCTTTTTGCAGTTCAAATGGATTAGCTTTGATCTGCATCTGATGTCAGACAAAAAACCTGACAGGTGTTAAAATTCAGGTTTTAAAATGACATGTGTTCCTATTTAAAGTACAGTATATGTAAATCCTCACCTTGTAAAACAACCCATTCATTTTAAAATAGAAATTAAAGTAAAACATTTGTTTATAGATATAAAAACATTTTAAATACCCTTTTCCCATTTTTATAAGTGATCACATACCCCCTGTTCTCAGCTGCACAGAGAGGTGAGGGAGGAGAAACAGCAGTACACTAGTCTTCCCAATGGGTCGCTCTTAGGAGCTCAGTGAATTCAAGTGTAGCACCGTAATAGGTTGTCACCTGTAAGTCCACCTATAAGTCCATCCGTGACATTTCCTGGCTACTAAATATTCCACGGTCACCTGTTAGTGGGATTATAACAAAGTGGAAGCAACTGGGAACAACAGCAACTCAGCCACCAAGTGGTAGGCCACGTCACATGACAGGGCGGGGTCAGCGCATGCTGAAGCATACAGTGCGCAGAAGTCACCAACTGTCTGCAGAGTCAATAGCTAAAGACCTCAAAACTTGGTGTGGCCTTCAGATGAGCCCAACAACAGTGCGTAGAGAGCTTCATGGAATGGGTTTCCAGGGCCGAGCAGCTGCATCCAAGCCTTACATCACCAAGTGCAATGCAAAGCGTCAGATGCCGTGGTGTAAAGCACGCTGCCACTGGACTCTAGAGCAGTGGAGACGTGTTCTCTGGAGTGACCAATCACACTTCTCTGTCTGGCAATCCAATGGACGTGTCTGGGCTTGATGTTTGTCAGGAGAACAGTACTTGTCTGACTGCATTGTGCCAACTGTAAAGTTTGGTGGAGGGGCGATTATGGTGTGGGGTTGTCTTTCAGGTGTTGGGCTTGGCCCCCTAGTTCCAGCGAAGGGAACTCTTAAGGTGTCATCAGACCAAGATATTTTGGACAATTTCATGCTCCCAACTTTGTGGGAAGAGTTTGGGGATGGCCCCTTCCTGTTCCAACATGACTGCACACCAGTACACAAAGCAAGGTCCATAAAGACATGGAGGAGCCAGTTTGGGAGTGGAGGAACTTGAAAATGAAGGGGAAAACGGTAAAATAGAAAACGAATGCAGCCACCACATCTAAGGGCTGCTAAGCTACAATATTATCAGGTTTTGTTCTTGGGGCGTAGACAGGCTTTAAGCTCCATTCCAGAGACGTTGCCTTGGCTGAGATGATGCCATCAGTCTGCTGCACGCAGGAGGAAGCATTTCCTCAGTCTCCTCTCTCGCTGATCAGACTGCAATATTGTAACTTTGCAGAGAATCACAAGATGTAAAATATATCTGATGATAGGACCACATTACATTTGTTAAGGGCAATATTTAGTGTACAGTGGAGAACAGAGTGCAGAGGGGGGGTGGAAGATGATCACCTACATCTGATATATTATTAGCCGTGTCCCTGACATTTGTGTACGATATATGTTGGTGCTATATGTATAGTTGTACATTAACTTTCCACAGTCTAATTTTGAACATCAAACAAACATTCATGGTGAAGGTTACAGCAGTTTTGACGGAGGGTTTGGTTGTCGACATCGGTTCAGTCATGTCACCTGAAGAGCAATGTATTTATCCACTGTACCACAGACCTGTCCCCATTTTATTTAACCCCTTCCTGCTTCCCTTTAACAGGGTCTTTACGTCAGGGATGGCAGCCGATCACGTGACCACTGTGATTGGCCATTACAGTGGTCACATGATCGGGAACTGGTCTCGCCGGCTATCGACTGTTAGCAGAGACTGGGAACTGTCTTTGACAGCTCAGTCACTGTGTTGGGAGCACGCAGTGAGCGTGCTCTCAGCATAGAAGCGGCCATGACAGCATCCTACAGAGAACTGTTCTACCATCGAATGAATCAGGAAGCAGTGAGGATTTCCTCACTTCCGGTTTCAGAGCTGACTTTTCTTAGCTGTTACAGCCAGGGAAGCAGCTTACCAAGCGCGACATGTGCTTGATTAGCTGCAGGGGAGGCATCAAGGGTCTAATAATATCCAGTTGTTTTCAACCTGAATGCATGTGCCTCTACTATGGGGGCTCTCAGCATTTGTAGAGTTAGGAATATCGGGGTGCTCTGATGAGGCTCTGTAGCTAGGGAAAATGTCACCAGCACACTGAGGATCACCAATATGGGTCCAAAATTTTTAATGAACGATCACATAGTTACAGCAATGCAACGTTTCGGGGTCTCGCAGGACCCCTTCATCAGGCATGTATTTGCAATTGTGTGCTAACTAAACCCCAATTTTAATGCATACTGCTAGACAGGTAAATTCGGTTTGTTTGCAGGCTGGCTGGCAATTTTTCTTTTTCTTTGACATGCATCACCCGTCTATGTGTTCCTTGCTGTGAAGGCCAGTTATAGACTGGGGCAGTGGCCATTTTTTTTAGTGTTTTCAACCTGCACAGCCATTACAAAACCAGATTTATTTAAGGTACTTATATAGCACTGTCAATTTACACAGCGCTTTACACATATATATTGAACATTCACATCAGTCCCTAACCCTCAAGGGGCGTACAATCTAAGGTCCCTAACCCTCAAGGGGCATACAATCTAAGGTCCCTAACTCACATATATTAGGGCCAATTTAGACAGGAGCCAATTAACCTACCAGCATGTCTTTGGAGTGTGGGAGGAAACCCACACAAGCACAGGGAGAACATGCAAACTCCATGCAGGAGGTGCCATGGTCAGTAATTGAACCCCTGACCCATTTACTGCAAGGCAGACGTGCTAACCACTAAGCCACTGTGCCGCCCATGATGGGATCACGCACCTTAACTGGATGAATAAACACATTATGTAAGGGTCCAGCTGTCGGAGAGTGTGGAGAAAAGATGTGGGGTGATTAGTTGTATTACATGTGTTTTTATGGGTGTCTAGTCTACTCAAGAAAGAAATTTCCCATAGCGAGTGTCCAAAGCAGCAACAGCCATTGGATTGTTTGTGTGATTTTTGGTGTGCAAGCATGAGAAGTGGTTTTAATTAGACTTTTCATACAGCAAAACTAAAGTATTTTGGGTTTTTTTTGTATGAGTCATCAAGAAAATCACTTCTGGACACTATCACCAACTGCAAGGGAATGACAGCTTCGTTATGATCTTGGTAGTGAGGTTGGAGTGAGCACCAATGGAGAGATCTCATCATGGAAGCCTCCTGAGAAATGTCCAAAGCCCGATAGGTGGTACAACCTAATGGTGCTCACCCAGCATGGAAACATCGGTCTGGATGGAGTAGACCTTCTAATGTTGAAGAAGAAGCTAGCATTTGCAGAATGAGAAGTTAACCATGGGAGACCCCCTGTCTTTCTCAGGTAAGATTACCTATGAAATGTAGGATTGGACAAATTTCAGTAGTCACGGTGTCAGTGTGCTTACGTTTCTTTGTTTGGCACCTACAGTTTAGAATCTGTTGTGGTCACTGGAGGTTTTCCTGTTTTCATAATCATAGCTACTAAATTAGACTGACTGGTGTCCAATTTCAACCTGAATCCTGATTTTCTGAGATCTAGACCAGCCTTTCTCAACCTTTTTAAGACAGAGGAACCCTTGAAATAACTTTCTGTTCTCAAGGAATACCTGCTAATAGTTACTACAGCTCGCTGTACATCAGTGGGATAGCGAGAAGAATTAGGGTAGCCATAGGTAGATAGAATTTCAAATGAAAATTTGTAGAAAAAGTCTTAGGAAAATTTGTATGAACATTCTCAGAACATTTGTTTGTCATTCGAAAGATTTTATTTGCTTTTAACATTTGATTTTGGAATGAATGGACTTTAGAGAACGAAAACCCCATACACTGTTAGAAATTCAGTTGTTGGAGAAAAAAATATTCATCCTGTTCCTTTGAATTTTCCAGTCACTGGGGCTGAAAATGAATCTCAATTTGACCCACTAATGATTAGAAAAATGAACAAACTTTCTTAGAACCTTCTTTTCGTAAAAATTTTCATTCCAAATTCTACCCATCTATGGCCAGCTTTACACTGGTAGTCAGTGGGAAGATTACCCCACCCCCCGTCCTTACAGGTAACTAAAATATCAAAGTGTTACTAAACCCATATCATAAAAAATTATCAAATGTTGTATTACATGCTGGTCATACTCAATCATTCACTATGGGATTTGTTTTCCGTATTCTGAAAAAAACCTGGTTGATCCTGCTGTTCTCTGTCTCCCCCTTGTGTTCCTGTCCCCAATTCAGCAAGGGATTGTGCAGCTGTAGAGTCATCTCTGCACATGTTCAGTTTCCATTGAGTTTCCATGATGAGCATTTCCTCCATATTACATCTGACCAGCCCATGTGACTATACCCATATGGAAGAAAAATATATTTGAAATATATTTTAAAAATATGTTGAAATACGTTTTTTATATATTACAAAATACATGAAAAGTATTTTTAAAAATATATATTTTTTAAATATATTCTTCAGATTTTTTTTAACATATAAAAAAGTAATTTTAACATATATTTTTACATTTATTTGTAAATGCATTCCAAAAATATAGATTTGTATTTTTAAAGACATTACAGTAGATTTGAAATGTGGCACAGTGGCTTAGTGGTTAGTGCCTCTGCCTTGCAGTAATTGGGTCATAAGTTCGGTTCCCAACCATGGCGCCTCCTGCATGGAGTTTTCATGTTCTCCCTGTGTTTGGTGGGTTTCCTTTGGGTACTCTGGTTTCCTCCCACACTCCAAAGACATGCTGGTAGGTTAATTGGCTCCTGTCTAAATTGTCCTAGTATCATCCCTGGCTATGTGGGATCTCCTGCATGGTGGGGGTTGGGTTAAGACCTGGCAACCTACCCTGTAAAATAATTGCTAAGAGAATTCATGGAAGAAGTCACTTGTAAGTGATGGTCCATGCAATTGCCAAGGGTCAGATACCACTGAATGGATATATATTGAATATGGCCAAAATTGTAGCATTTCAAATATATGACAATATATTTGGGAAGAATATATTTCAAATCTATTTATCTTCCATGTGGGTAGAGTCACACATTTGAGCGTATGCACAGTGGTAAATGACAGCCCACTCCATCCCTTCTCCTCCATGCCCACTAACCAGCTAAACACAATGTTACATAGTTAGTCTGGCTGAAAAAAGACAAAAGTCCATCCAGTTCAACCTTTAAAAAAAAAAAAGTTATAACCCTATGCCCACAGTTGATCCAGAGGAAGGCAAAATTATTTTAAGACTGGAGGGGCGTGACGCAGCCTGTGACTGGCAGAAATGTTATTTCCTCAAAATAATAAAGATTTTATTTCAAATATATATTTGTTTGCCAATTTAAAACAGTTTATGGATATTATTTATGCTGTATCCCAAAGGCTGTTTTTTTTTATTTTGAATATGTGACCAGCAGCAGAGGACTGGAAGCTCCTCCTGCCACTGTTTCCCTGTCGACAGGCTGGGAAAGAGCTGGGTCATGTGACAGCTGTATATCGATTGGGAAAAATGTATTTAGATGTTTTTTTTAAATTAAATTTATTATTTAATTAATTACAGTGCCATCTTCCAGATACAGTAAGAGAAGGGATAATGGAAATTAAACAGTGTCAGTGGAAACTTCTGAGAGGCAGAGATTGCACCATGCTCACGGAACCCTTGGGTTACAAAAAGGCTGATCCAGACTTTATGTACTCACCGTTGGCAAGAGTGAGAGCTTGGTGGTGTCTTAAAGGTTTCTGGCTCAGTCCCAGGGTTTAGGTGGAGAGGAAAGACCCCGCCAATAAGAACATTGGCCTTCTGTACATACCCTGTCACCTCCTGATGGTGCAGGACATACTCAGCGTCCACATGGACAAGACGGTGGAGAAGAAGGCACGAGCCTACTGCCACAGGTAACATGATTCTATGTGGATTAGAGAACGATGAACTCTGGGTGAAAAAAATATTTTCTATTTCCAAAAGTGGTGCTTCAGAATTTATTTAATCACAGTTTTGAGTGTCTGCTTCAGATTTGCTGGCTTTATATTCAACAGCTTTGCAGATAAATGCTTGTAAAACAGCTGCCTGGAAGAGTATTTAAACACCTGAACCCCCAGAGGAGTGAAGAGGCACCCGGGGCATTCCAAAGGAGAAAATTAGAGGAAGACATGACAACTGTTTGATATGAGAGTTCCGAAGTGACATCGGTGGTCCGGTGAATTCTTCAAATCCCCAATTAATTATCTCCAAGTTGCGCAAATATTGAAATTCACAAGTATACTTAGAGAGTAAATGTAGGCAGACAGATTAACCCCTTGTCTACCGGGCACTTATACAGTGGGGATCGAACGTTTGGGCACCCCAGCTAAAAATTTGTATTAATGTGCATAAAGAAGCCAAGGAAAGATGGAAAAGTCTCCAAAAGGCATCAAATTACAGATTAGACATTCTTATAATATGTCAACAAAAGTTAGATTTTATTTCCATCATTTACACTTTCAAAATAACAGAAAACAAAAAAATGGCGTCTGCAAAAGTTTGGGCACCCTGCAGAGTTAATATCTTGTACTGCCCCCTTTGGCAAGTATCACAGCTTGTAAACGCTTTTTGTAGCCAGCCAAGAGTCTTTCAATTCTTGTTTGAGGTATCTTTGCCCATTCTTCCTTACAAAAATCTTCCAGTTCTTTGAGATTTCTGGGCTGTCTGTCACGCACTGCTCTTTTAAGGTCTATCCATAGATTTTCAATTATGTTGAGGTCAGGAGATTGTGAAGGCCATGGCAAAACCTTCAGTTTACGCCTCTTGATGTAATCCCCCGTGGATTTCGAGGTGTGTTTAGGATCATTATCCATTTGTAGAAGCCATCCTCTCTTTAACTTCAGCTTTTTCACAGATGGCATCAAGTTACCATCCAAAATTTGCTGAAGTTTTATTGAATCCATTTTTCCTTCTACTCGTGAGATGTTCCCTGTGCCACTGGCTGCAACACAACCCCAAAGCATGATTGATCCAACCCCATGCTTAACAGTTGGACAGAGGTTCTTTTCATTAAATTCTGTGCCCCTTCTCCAAACGTACCTTTGCTCATTCCAGCCAAAAAGTTCAATTTGAACCTCATCGGTCCACAGAACTTGTTTCCAAAATGCATCAGGCTTGTCTATATGTTCATTTGCAAAGTTCAAATGATGATTTTTGTGGTGAGGACGTAGAAGAGGTTTTCTTCTGATGACTCTTCCATGAAGACCATATTTGTACAAGTATCTCTTTATAGTGGAATAGTGTACCACAACTCCAGTGTCTGCCAGATCTTTCTGGAGGGATCGTGCAGTCAAACGTGGGTTTTGAATTGTTTTTCTCACAATCCTGCGAGCTGTTCTGTCTGATATTTTTCTTGGTCTTCCAGATCTTGCTTTAACTTCCACTGTTCCTGATGACTGCCATTTCTTAATTACATTTCGAACAGAGGATATTGACATCTGAAAACGCTTTGCTATCTTCTTATAGCCTTCTCCAGCTTTGTGAGCGTCAGCTATTTTCAGTTTCAGTTTTCTAGACAACTGCTTAGAAGAACCCATGGTGCTGATTGTTGGGGCAAGGTCAGATGAGTCTGGGCATTTAAAACCTTTGAGATTGACATCACCTGGTCTTTCCAGACGATGATTGAGAACAATCCATGACACTGGCAGGTCTCAGCTTTGCAAAGGGGGCAGTGCATGCTATAAATTCTGCAGGGTGCCCAAACTTTTGCAGATGCCATTTTTTTGTTTTCTGTTATTTTGAAAGTGTAAATGATGGAAATAAAATCTAACTTTTGTTGACATATTATAAGAATGTCTAATCTGTAATTTGATGCCTTTTGGAGATTTTTCCATCTTTTCTTGGCTTCTTTATGCACATTAATACAAATGTTTAGCTGGGGTGCCCAAACTTTCAATCCCCACTGTACCCCCTTCCTGCCCAGGACAATTTTCAGCCTTCAGCGCTGTCGCACTTTGAATGACAATTGTGCGGTCATGCAACTCTGTACCCATATGACATTTTTATCTTTTTTTTCCCCACACAAATAGAGCTTTCTTTTGGTGGTATTTAGTCACCATTGGGGAATTTTTTTTATTTTTTGCGCAATGAAAAAAAAGGGCAAACATTAAAAAAGAAAAAAAAGAAAAAAGTTTTTCTTTGTTTCTATTATAAAATTGTGCAAACAGGTAATTTTGCTCCTTCACTGATGTGTGTTGATGAGGCTGCACTGATAGGCAGAACTGATGGGCACTGATAGGCAGAACTGATGGGCACTGATAGGCAGAACTGATGGGCACTGATAAGTGGCAATGATGGGCACTTATAGGCGGAACTGATGGGCACTGATAGGCAGCACTGATGTGCATTGATCAGGCGGCACTGATAGGCAGCACTGATGGGCACCGATCAGGCGGCACTGATAGGTAGCACTGAAGGGCACTGACTGGTGGCACTGATAGGCAGCAATGATGGGCACTGATAGGCAGCACTGATGTGCACTGATCAGGCGGCACTGATAGGCAGCACTGATGGGCACTGATAGGTGGCAATGATGGGCACTGATAGGCAGCACTGATCAGGCGGCACTGATCGGCAGCACTGATGGGCATTGATAGGGAGCAAAGATGGGCACTGATAGGCAGCACTGATGGGCACTGATAGGCAGCACTGATGTGCATTGATCAGGCGGCACTGATCGGCAGCACTGATGGGCACTGATAGGCAGCAAAGATGGGCATTGATAGGCAGCACTGATGGGCACCGATCAGGCGGCACTGATAGGTAGCACTGAAGGGCACTGACTGGTGGCACTGATAGGCAGCAATGATGGGCACTGATAGGCAGCAATGATGGGCACTGAGAGCCAGCACTGATGTGCACTGATCAGGCGGCACTGATAGGCAGCACTGATGGGCACTGATAGGTGGCAATGATGGGCACTGATAGGCAGCACTGATCAGGCGCACTGATCGGCAGCACTGATGGGCACTGATAGGCAGCTAAGATGGGCACTGATAGACAGCACTGATGGGCACTGATTAGACGGCACTGATAGGCAGCACTGATGGGCACTGATAGGCGGCAATGTTGGCCACTAATAGGTGGCAATGATGGGCACATTATATAATCCAAGTGCTATAATAAATAAAACAATGAGTGAGTATGAATAAAACAAACACCTGATAAATATATTAGTAAAAGGAAATAAAGTAAACACCCAACTGAGTGTCCCCCTTGGTCGTGAAGTAATACAAGTAGAGAAAAAAAAACTCAAGTGAACACCTGGTTGGGTAACCATAAAATAGTGACAATAAATAAATGTAATAAAGTGCATGCATATAACCATAAATGAATGGCAAATATGGATATAGCAAACACCCGGCTGAGCACCTCACCTATGACAAATAACAAGTAATACTAGTGCAATGAATGTGCAAATATGAAAATAATATACAGGTGTACCTCGCTTTACGAATGCCTCTGTTAACGTAATTTTCGGTTTACGAATGAAAATCCATTGAAAATAATGCCTTGGTTTATGAATTTTTTTCGCAATACGAAGCAAGATTCCTCAGGATGCATTGTACCTGGGAGGTTTATAGCGCCGGCCCTGTGCCTTTTAAAGTACACTTTATAAAGAGTTTTTAACAGATAAGACTTTTTTTTTAACTTTTTTCTGCCCTCCAGAACAGATTAATTGGTTTTCAGTGCATTTACAAATTTTTGTTTAATCATGTCCCTGTACAGTATTGATGCCTTTAAAGTTCACTTAATAAAGAGTTTTGAACAGATAAAAGACTTTTTTTACTTTTTTCTGACCTCCGGAATGGATTAATTGGTTTTCAATGCATTCTAATGGGAAACCGCGTTTCGGTTTACACACTCAATACGAAATGTCCCGGAGAACGCATTAAATTCGTAAACCGTGCTACGCCTGTAGTTCCAAATAGTCTACTGTGAAAAAGTCGTCCTAAATAAATCGGTTTTAAAATAATCACCACTTGTTTTTTTTTTTTAATTTAAATATTTATTCATTTTCCATATAATTTACATGTTCCATCATTAATCTCATATAACATACAAAACCATCAGTTATATCCTTTTCTAACATTATTCCCATTACCCCCCCCTCCTATCCAATACCCCCTACCACCCTGAAACCTACCCCCCCCAAAAAATAAAACCACCCCCTCTGCAATTCTCCATTACATCTTTTCTTAAGTAAGGTGTACTTTCACATATCCCACTCTACTGCTTCATATATTTCACCTTAGGCACAAAGTCTTCCCATTTTCCCTACCTCCTATAATATAACCCCATCTTGTCTTCTTGCATATAATACAGTTTTTCCATCCTACATATCTGATTCACTCTTTCCACCCAATTCTCTTCTCTCGGCACCTCTGACCTATGCCAGAACTTAGGTATCAACCCCTTTGCCGCATTCAGATAATACCATACACCCGAATCCTTGTTTTTGTTCACTGATAGCTCTGTACTATGTAATAGACACAACTCTGGATCCACTCCTATCTTTATCCCAGAGATTATCCCAATTAAGCGAATCATTGTCTCCCAAAAACCTTGAACCTTTGGGCACTCCCACCATATGTGATATAACGTACCTATCTTTCCACACCCCCGCCAACACTCTGGTGTATTCTCCCCACTCATCTTATATTCGATGTTCAGTGAAATGTGCCACCTTGTTAAACACTTATAATTTACCTCCACCTCTCTCATGCTTACATTCTCGTGCGTTAGTCTATATATTTTCCTCTGCTTGTCTTCACCTATCTCTAATCCCAAATCCCTTTCCCATTTGGCTATGTACATTGGCTTTGTGTGTGTGTCTGACTCAGTGAGAATCTTATACACTTTTGCCGTGCCCCGTTTCCCATCTCCACGTGATTCCAACAACCTCTCAAACAAATTCCAATCCTTTCTCAATCTCAAAGGTTTCGGAAGACTCCCAACAAAGTGTTTTAATTGGTGATATCTCCACTCATCTATCTTAATGAAAAGTTCCCTTTTATCCTTTTTCAGGTCCTTAAGTGTTCTCAATTCTTGCCCTTCCATAATATCCCTCAATTGAATATCCTCCTTTTTAAACCATTTTCCTGTGCTCTCTTCCCTACCTGGAGGAAAATACTCCGTGTTCCTCAGTGACATTAATTGTGAATTAAAATCCCATTTCATAAACTTGTGCAGTTTATCCCAAACCCTTTAAACATTTAATGTTTAAACACTTACTTGTGGTATCTTTTTATCCTCTATATTGTTCTGGTACCCATATGATTTTACTCAAGTTAACTCTGCTTAATTCATTTTCAATTTTAACCCACCTTTTCCCCTCTGGATTATGTGTCCAGTCATAAATTCTTGCAAGAACTGCTGCTCTATAATACCTCTTAAAATCTGGCATTCCCAATCCTCCCCTCTCTTTATTTCTACTCAACAAATCATAAGATATTCTAGGTTTTTTATTTTTCCATATACAGTATATCTTGTTAACATCTTTTTAATTACCTTAAAAAAAACCTCTGGAAGTCTAATTGGGATCATCTGGAATTTATATAGGATTTTAGGTACTATTACCATTTTTATCAGATTTATGCGCCCTATCCAAGACGGATTACCTCCTCCCAATTTCTTTAGTTCCTCCTTAATCTCATTTAAAAGTGAGATATAATTTAATTTATACAAGTTCGTATTTGAAGCTGTGAGTTTAACCCCTAGATATTTTATCTCTCTATCCTTCCATATAAAAGGGAATTCTTTTTGTATCTTTTGTTTTTCACTATTTGGAAGATTTAAATTTAAGAGCTCAGTTTTCGTTGGGTTGATTTTCAAATTTGATAGCTCCCCATAATCCTTTAAACTCTTCATTAAATTTGGAAGTGTTATCCTAGGATTTCCCACATAGAACAACAGGTCATCCACAAAGGCCGCCACTTTATGTTCAATTCCCCCTACCTGTATTCCTTTTATGTCCATATTTTTCCTAATTGTTGCCAATAAAGGTTCCAATGACAATACATACAATAATGGGGACAGTGGGCATCCCTGTCTTGTTCCATTTGACATCCCAATAGGTTCCGACCTTTCTCCGTTAACCAAAATAACCACGGAGGGCTCTCTATACAATTTTCCTATCCACTCTCTCATTCTAACTCCCAATCCTAGAGTCTCCAGAGTGTCCATTATAAAACTCTAATCTACTCTATCGAATGCCTTTTCAGCATCGATTGAAAGCACCACCACCAGAGTTTTCCCCTTCTTAGCTTTCTGGATAAGCAACAAAGTTCTCAACCCATTGTCTCTACCCTCCTTTCCTGGTACAAATCCCACCTGGTCCCCCTGGATCCATTCTGGCATTAGATCTTTCAACCTATTTGCTAAAACCTTTGCATATAACTTAGTGTCTATGTTCAAAAGTGATATTGGTCTATAGCTAGAGCACTGAGAAGCATCCTTCCCTTCCTTTTGAATAAGCACCACTTGGGCCTGTAAAGATTCTCGCCTCATCTCCATCTCCCCACCTAGGGCGTTCATATATTTCTTCAATTTCGGTATTAACAATTCACTGTATTTTTTATAGTACCTCACAGTATAACCATCTGGGCCTGGGCTTTTCCCCGTCATGGTACTTTTTAAAGCTATTTTTATTTCCTCCTGCATAATTTCTAAATCAAGGGAATTCAGTTGATCTTCACTGAACTTTGATAGTCCAGGGTTTTTTAGATATATCTTTCTTTTTTCTGTACTCGCATTTCCACTTTTATTTACTGAATCCTGGGAAGTAATATTATACAGTTTGCTATAATATTCCTTAATCACCTTGGCGATTTCATTAGTAGAATAGACCATTTCTCCCTTGGGGTTTCTTATTTTTTCTATATAATTCCTGTTTTATATTTTCCTCAAGGCTCTCATCAAATATTTTCCTGGTCTATCTCCCCATCTATACCTCTCACTTGCCACTTTATTAAAAACTCTTCTCCTCTCCTCTTCCATCAGTATCTCTAGTTCTTCTTTCTTTTTTATTACCTTCTGTCTTATCTCTTTTGTTATTCTATTTTTATGTATCTGCTCCAGGTCAAATATTTCTTCTAACAGCCCAGTAAATTTCTCTCTTCTTTCCCTTTTCTTTTTTCCCCCGGACGCAATCAATATACCTCTTATGTAGGCCTTGTGGGACTCCCATACTGTAGCTACCGACACTTCCCCTGTCTCATTCTCCAGGAAAAATCTTTCAATCTCTTCCCTAATCTTCTGATCAATCTCCTGATCCAGGAGAAGAGCCTCATTCAGCTTCCATCCTGTACCACCTGTCACCCGCCTCCCCCACCCTAATTTTAATGTAACAGGGGCATGGTCTGAGAGAGACATTGCCTCTATCTCAACTTTGCCACTCTCTCAATAAGTTGATGGTCCACCAATATATAGTCCAGTCTCGAGTACATCTCGTGTGCATTAGAAAAGAAGGTATAGTCTCTCTCTTTTCCATGTATTATTCTCCAGATATCTACCAGTTGGCACTCATGCATCACCTTCTTTAAAGATCTTAGAGACCTACCTCCCTCTCGCTGCACAGAAGAGGTCGTATCCATTTGTGAATCCATACAGAAATTCAAGTCCCCTGCCACTATCAGGCGCCCCTTTTTGAAGGCCATCAATTTTCTCAGAACACCTTTCAAATATAGCTCCGGTCTCTTATTTGGGAAATAAATATTTGCAATTGTACATTCCATTTCCTGCATCCTACCTCTCAAAAACAAAAATCTCCCCTCAGGATCTATTTCTCTTTCTTCCACCTCAAGCCTTATGTTTTTTGCAAACCCTATTGCTACTCCCTTCGCTCACTTAATTGGAGAATCTGCATAAAACCATGTTGGATAGTTTCTAGAATTCAGCTTAATATTTGACTTAATCTCAAGATGTGTCTCCTGTAAAAAGACCACCGACGCTTCTCTATGTTGCAACTCCTTGAATAGCTTAAATCTTTTCCCAGGACAATTCAACCCATTTACATTATATGTTATAAACCGTAAATCTTCCATACTTCTTGTATCTCTTTTTTTCCCTCAATTTCCTCTTTTCCACCTTCAGTTCCCTTGTACTTCCCTTCCTTATGCAGAGTGTTAACTTTAATACCCCCTCTCCATTACCTCCCACCCACCCTCCCCTGTTACTCCCCTCCCGTCCCACACCCCTCCCCTCCCCTCCCAATATCCACCCCCCCACTACCCCTCCCATTTTTAGGCCTCTAATTTGCCTATTAATCATTTGTGGGTCTATACCCACCCTTTATAATCACCACTTGTGCTAATCCCCTACCAGCATGCACGCTCACATTAACCTCTTTGTGCCGACGCCTCCCAGCCCTTTAAGAGTTTCAGAAACCGGGAGGCGGGGCAAGGTTTTAGGGTCATGTGACCACCGTAAATCGCTGTCACGGCGGTCACATGATTGGAAAGAGATCGGGACCTTTCCGGGAGTCGCGGACATATGTGCTGGGAGCACGCAGGGTGTGCGCTCTCAGCACATATGTATTTTCCAATTGCACGCAAATATGCGGCCGCTCTGCGTCAAGACCCAGACGTCAAGAGGCGGCATATTTGCGTGCGATCGGCATCAAGGGGTTAATGCTTGATCTATAGGCTATGTACAGTAGGTCTCACGCTCTTATTAGATATATCTCCAAACAGATCTCTTGAATATCTCCTCATCTATGGATTCCTTCCAGTCTCCTTCCAGTCTCCTTCCAGTCGGCCAATACTTAAAACATAACCAACGAGGGACTTACCATAGTGTAATATGTTTAACTCATAAAAGGCAAATACATCATATATACAAATACATAGCCTACTCAAATATTAAAAGTGGGTCCACAGATCCATATAGGCACGTGCAATAATAAACATAGGACTGGGTGTATCAAGATAGCGGCTGCCATCTGTAACTGGAAATGATGCCACCATGCTTCCGTGCAATGCGTTGCGTCAAGAATCACGTGACTTCTTCAGGGATTCATGAGCCTGCAGTTGGGCTGCCTGTCTGCTAGACCTGATAGTCAGCCCAGTGGCCAACTGAAGGAGTCTGCATGGCAGGCAAGCAATGATGCTGCTAATTATGAGACAGTTGCTTAGTGTTGTCAGCCTGCAACAGGAAGTTCTGCTACTGGCTATGGGGCACCGGCTTCAAGACTCCAAGTGATGTATGCCTTCTATGTCCAATGATAACTTTGTGGGGAGTAGATGGCTTCCATGCAGCCTGCTACAAGACTTTGTCTGGTCCACAGCTCATATGTTCAGTCTCTACTTCTCCCTTCCACCCCTCTCCACCATGTCATTCAATGCTGATATGTGCTTGCCCCAGCATTCATAGGATGGCACTTCCTTCACCCAGACTTAGTCCACTTCCTGGCTCTTGTCCCGATGTTACATAGCTCCAGACATCCTGTAATCATAATTACAGTTCTAAGGAGGACTCTGATGGGGACACAGATGTAAGGGGGGCTCTGATGGGGACACTGATGTAACGGGAACTGTGATAGGGGCCCTGATGTAAGGCGGGACTCTGGTGTGAACCTAAGGAGGACTCTGTAGACGATTTTGATGGGGACACTAATGTAAGGGAAGACTTTGATAGGGACACTAATGTAAGGGAGGACTTTGATGGGGACACTAATGTAAGGGAGGACTTTGATATTGACACTAATGTAAGGGAGGACTTTGAAAGGGACATTAATGTAAGGGAGGACTTTGATAGGGATACTAATGTAAGGCAGGACTTTGATGGGGAAACTAATGTAAGGGAGGACTTTGAAAGGGACATTAATGTAAGGGAGGACTTTGATAGGGATACTAATGTAAGGCAGGACTTTGATGGGGAAACTAATGTAAGGGAGGACGTTGATAGGGACACTAATGTAAGGGAGGACGTTGATAGGGACACTAATGTAAGGGAGGACTTTGATAGGGACACTAATGTAAGGGAGGACTTGTCTGTGGGAACTTGTGACCATTTGTGATGTTAGGTAAAGATGTTGGATTAGAAGACCTAGCTTGTAATTTGTGTTTCAATTCATCTCAAAGGTGTTCAGTAGGGTTGAGGTCAAGGTTCTGTGCAGGACACTTGTATGTGGGGCCCAGGTTCACTGCCTGCAGTAGAAGAGATCTCCCACGGAGACTACTTGATGCAGTAATGTCAGGGACCCCAGATCTTTCCACGATCACACGCGGGTCTGTGCATGCGCGGTGTGCCCGGGCCGTATTAGCATGCGAGCTTTAGGACCTGGGCACCTGCGACGGCAGCGGCGGTCGTGCATGCGCACTCGTGATCGCGGACGTGCGCCTGGCACCAATAAGAGCGCAGGGCACCCTATTTAAACAGGTCAGATCTACACTCTAATTGCTGTATGGTCTTATCTGTATCCTGTGTTTCCTGAATTAGATTGCCTTGTTGCTGACCCTGCCTGACCTTGATTTGCTGATTGTCTCCTGCTCTGATCCCTGATTGTCTGACCATTCTCCTGTCTAATCCTGCACGTTTTTGATCTCCTGTGACCGAACCCGGCTTGTGACCAGTTATCCTTCTATCTACTGTTTTGTACCGTCCTGCCTCCACCACTACCGACCTGGCCTGCCCGACTCCGCTCTCTCTACCTCCTTACATCAGGCTCTCACCTGCTATACACCTCCGGTAAGTCCTTCTACCACAGCTGGGTGCACCCAGGGGCCACGACCTGGTTTCGGCCTGCTCCAAGTCCATCCCCACCATCAGGGGCCCTGGTGAACAAGGTCGGGGGTTAGATTCCGCAACTTGGGGAATTCCGGTCTGTGGAACGCTAGAGGCTACCGCCGGCAGGTCCATAACAAGTAGAGTGTATTAAGGTGATAGTACTAAGAAGAAGAACAAACTCTGGACACGGCCACAGTGGACCGAAACACTTACAACAAACCAGACAAGGGAGATCTGTGCACACTGTGGATACCTGGCAACATTCGACAAAGGAGGCAGCTGGAAGGCAGACCCACAATAGGGCCCTGATGAGGAAGGCTACTGCAGGGATATGGTCCCTACTCTGACCTTCCTCCACAGGAACCTGTCCCTGTGCTAATCAATCTGCCCCTAACCAGCAGGGCTCTGTCACTGACCAATCCACTGTGCAAAATCCACGCCAACCCGAGGGGGGTCAGTGCTATACATTAGCACTGCCTGCACCATAGATGGTCATGGAGGTCAGTCAGGGCCAGAGTGTCCAATTGGGCAGCTGCTCCCCTGATAACACCTATGGAGGCCTCAAAGGAACCTGAATTCCCCCTTGACCTCCACCGTTTCTGCACGTTGATAACTGAACAGCGCCACCCTTGCAGGGCGGCCAAACTAAACCTGCCTACACACTAGATTTCCTCCACACAAGACTGTTAAATCCCAGCATCAATCAACCCAGAAGATTGTGACAATACAGTGAATGTAATGTGCCATTGACCCACATAAAGCGACGTTCAGATGATCATGTCAGCTCTGCCTTGGGCATCTGGAGGACTGCTCACTGCTAACAGGGGACTGAGGAGCAAGAGAACTCAGCATGTCATGTCAATGGAGAATTTGTCAAATGCTAGTTAAGAATGACAAATACCCTGACCATAGAAGCAGAGGAGGTGGGGGGGGGGGGGGGTGTAGACTCTAAAGGGGGTTCAGCTGATGAGGGTCTGGGTCTGAGTTTGCAGGTTCAAATATTTTCTGGTACTGGCATTGTGTAAGTAGTGTCTGAAACTTAGACTGGTCTTTGGACTCCTACACATGCTCTGCTTTCTCCTAAAGTCATTGTGAGGTGGAAGTGCGAATGAAAACCAGATGTAATCAAGTGTAATGTGATATCATTAGCCATTTTTTTGGCCCATGTACACAGGTTGGTGACGGCACTCAGTAATATATGAAAAGGTAGACTAAAAGTGAATGTGTGGACTGTGATCACCAGAGGGTGCTCTTGCTATGCTAATGAATGCCAGCAGTAACAACAGCATATGGAATACATCTGTAGCTTTAAGTCATTCAGGAAACCTATGGAGAATACAAACTGCCATCAATTACTTTTTTCAGGACGTAAGAATTTTTATACATAGTACACTTATGCTAACTGCCTAGCCCCCTAATAAAAGGTAACCCCCCCCCCTCTGCCTAATTAAAAGTAGTCCCCCTGTCCCTACCCCAGATGTATACTTATATGAATCTCACATCCATGGCATGCCACAATCTACACAAGCTAGAGCAGAAATGTGCTTTTGTTGATCTTCATAGACCTCTTTGAGGCCATCTCCTGAGGGCCTCCTGTATCAGTAGACCAGCCCAAAACAGTCTATGGGGGTGGGCTGTGCAGGCATGAGACCAATGATCTTGTAATGTCATTCAGAAACCACTTCCAGAGGTCTCCTGGAATCATATTGTGACCTCATATATGTAATTTCCCTACTTGCTCCTGTGGTTGGCTTCTGGCAGATGGAAGTGCAGCAGTTCTCATCTGGCCTCTTAACTGTTAGTGGACTCATTCATCCTTCTGACGTGCAGTGCATTCACCCAGCCTCTGTACTGTCAGTGGACTCACCAATGCCCCTGACTTGCAGTACATTCACCCAGCTCATCTAACTGAAAGTGGAGTCACCTAGTCCCCTGAGTGACAGTGGAGTTACTGGCCCTTCTCACAGAGGAGTCACCCATCCTCTTGACTGACAATGGAGTCACCAAGCCTCTTGACTGACAGTGGAGGCAGCCAGCCTCTTCATTGACAATGGAGTCACCAAGCCTCTTGACTGACAGTGGAGTCACCCAGCCTCTTGATTGACAGTGGAGTCACCCAGCCTCTTGACTGGCCGTGGAGACATCCAGTCCCCGAACTGACAGTGGAGTCACCCAGTCCCTTTACTGACAGTGCAATCACCCATCTTCTTGAATGACAGTGGAGTCACCTAGCCTCTTGACTGACAGTGGAGACACCAAGCCACTTGACTGACAGTGGAGTCACCCAGCCTTTTGTCTCACAGTGGAATCACCAAGCCTCTTGACTGATAGTGGAGTCACCCAGCCTCTTGACTGGCAGTGGAGTCACCCAGCCTCTTGACTGACAGTGGAGTCACCCAGCCTTTTGTCTCACAGTGGAATCACCAAGCCTCTTGACTGATAGTGGAGTCACCCAGCCTCTTGACTGACAGTGGAGTCACCCAGCCTCTTGACTGACAGTGGAGTCACCCAGCCACTTGACTGACAGTGCAGTCACCCAGCCTCTTGACTGATGGTGGAGTCACCAAGCCTCTTGACTGATGGTGGAGTCATCCAACCTCTTGACTGATGGTGGAGTCACCAAGCCTCTTGACTGACAGTGGAGTCACCAAGCATCTTGACTGATGGTGGAGTCATCCAACCTCTTGACTGACAGTGGAGTCACCCAGCTTCTTGACTGACAGTGGAGTCACCCAGCCTCTTGACTGACAGTGGAGTCACCCAGTCACTTGACTGACAGTGGAGTCACCCAGCCTCTTGACTAATGGTGGAGTCACCAAGCCTCTTGACTGATGGTGGAGTCACCCAACCTCTTGACTGATGGTGGAATCACCAAGCCTCTTGACTGACAGTGGAGTCACCAGGCCTCTTGACTGATGGTGGAGTCACCCAGCCTCTTGACTGACAGTGGAGTCACCCAGCCTCTTGACTGACAGTGGAGTCACCAAGCTTCTTGAATGATGGTGGAGTCACCCAACCTCTTGACTGGTGGTGGAGTCATTCAACCTCTTGACTGACGGTGGAGTCACCAAGCCTCTTGACTGATGGTGGATTCACCCAACCTCTTGACTGATGGTGGAGTCACCCCCCCTCTTGACTGATAGTGGATTCACCCAGATTCTTGACTGACAGTGGAGTCACCCAGCCTCTTGACTGACAGTGGAGTCACCCAGTCCCCTAACTGACAGTGGAGTCACCCAGTCTCTTGACTGACAGTTGAGTCAGCTTCTAGGCAGGTATCTTAATGCTAATTCTATTTGTCCAAAAAAATAGCAAATTAGAGAAATCATCTGGTCTGATTCTTGGGGAGAAGAATGTGGATCCACAGTAAATAATCTTTGGGGAACAACGTGTGAACCTACAAGTTAACCCTTTGGGTAGTAAAGCGAGTGAACTAATAGAAATGAGGTGCTACCAGCTCAGAAAAGGGAGTAGTGGTGGCTGGGTGATGGAGGTCCTCTAGGTAGGGTGGTCTGACACTTGATGCTCCCTGCTGAGTGGTTGGGCCCCTATCTTAGGACTTGCTGTGAAACAGAACTGGTCCTAGGCCCCTGGCTTGGAATCACAGTGTGCAAAGCCTTGTGGTGTATGTGCGGTGGCTCCCCTCCTAGCCTATGGGCTGAAGTTGCAGAATCGCTGTGTGGTGAAGAGCTAGTGGAGAGAGTCAGCACTCAATGCTGATCATCTCAAAATGACTCTGCATTCAGTACTAGGAAAGGTGTCACTGACAAGAGTAAGGACCAAATCCTTTTGTTCATGAGGCCTGGTAAAGTAATTTGGCCATTGGTCATGAGGGGGTGCTGAACCCACATGAGTGACAGTACAATACTAACAGCATGCAGTTCCTCCATGCTAACAAGCTGACCTCTTGACTGACAGTTAAGTCACCCAATCCCTGACTGAGAGAGGAGTATCCCTGTCTCTTGATTGACAATGGAGTCACCCAGTCCCCTGACTGACAGTGGCATCATCCAGTCCCCTGAATGACGGTGCAGTCACCCCGCCTCCTGGCTCACAGTGGGGTTATCCAGTCCCCTGACTGACAGTTGAGTCACAGGCTCTCCTGACTGACAGTGGAGTCACAGAACCTTTTAAATGACAGTGGAGTCACAAAACCTCTTGACTGACAGTGGGGTCATTAGTGGCAGAACTACCAAGGTCGCAATGGGTGCCCTTGTAACTGGTCCCTGGTATTCCACCACCATGGGGGGCCTCAAGACAGCAGGAAGGAGGTCTGCTGCAGAGGATGTGAAGAGGGTTCCGCTGCGGGACCATAAGGTTTGATCCCAAAGTTGTAGTTGTAAGACTTGCTTGTGACTTACTTGCAACTTCCTTGCAACTTGCTTGCGACTTTTGTGATTTTACATTGCAGGCTAAGCCACTCAAAATGCACCGAAGTTGCAGAAAGGTAGTGCAGGAACCTTTTTTTTTTGAGTTGCATTAATTAAGAGGACACCCATTGAAGTGAATGTGTTTTGACTTGTCATGCAACTTTATGGGGTTGATTTACTAAAACTGGAGCTTCCAGTTTTTTTTGGCAAAGCTTAATTGAACAAGCTAAAGTAAGAAGCTGATTGGCTGCCGTGCACAGCTGCACCAGATCTTGCACTCTCCAGTTTTAGTAAACCAACCCCTACGTGTTGGTATAAAAGTCCCTGCAATGTGAATAAAGGGCCCTGAGATCAGTGAAAAGGGCCCCCGGCGATTGGGGGGGAGAGGGAGACCTTTATGATTTCCTGCATCGGGTCCCTGAAGGTTCCAGTCATGCCTCTGAGAGTCACCTGACTCTATGGTGCCTGTGCACACCTGATTGCGCGAACAAGCACCATAGAGTACAATTTATTTTTTTAAGTTTGAGCGTTTTTGGAGCTTTGAGCTTCAAGCTACAAAACACTCCAGTGTGAATGTGGCCGTAAAGCAATGTCAAGGGACTGGGTGGCTCCACTTTCAGTTAGGGGACTGGGTGTCTCCACTGCCAGTCAAGAGGCTGGGTGACTCCACTGTCAGTCAAGAGGCTTGGTGACTCCACTGTTAGTCAAGTGGCTTGGTGACTCCACTGTCAGTCAAGAGGCTGGGTGACTTCATTGTCGGTCAAGAGGCTGGGTGACTCCATTGTCAGTCAAGAGGCTGGGTGACTCCCCTGTCAGTCAAGAGGCTGGGTGACTCCATTGTCAGTCAAGAAGCTGGGTGACTCCCCTGTCAGTCAAGAGGCTTGGTGACTCCACTGTCAGTCAAGAGGCTGGGTGACTCCATTGTCAGTCAAGAGGCTGGGTGACTCCACTGTCAGTCAAGAGGCTGGGTGACCCCACTGTCAGTCAAGAAGCTGGGTGACTCCCCTGTCAGTCAAGAGGCTTGGTGACTCCACTGTTAGTCAATAGGCTGGGTAACTCCATTGTCAGTCAAGAGGCTGGGTAACTCCATTGTCAGTCAAGAGGCTGGGTGACTCCACTGTTTTCTTATCTGCCCTTATTCATCTTCCTTCACTACTCCATTTACCCACTGGGAGTGAACAGACATTTCTGGTACTTCCAGGTATAGGGGAACGTGTGACTCACATGCTTTCACTCCACGTAACAGCATTAGTGCTTGGTGACTTTGCTGGGCCAAGCTTAAATCTCCTACTTTATTAAAAAAATACTGTAATACAAAAATTAGACTAAAAATATAAAATAAGGGCAATATAGTAAATGTGAACATGTGCAGGATATGCTTTTGAAAAAGTTGTTTTGAATAAGTCTTAGTTAAATCAGTGCATGAACCAAGAATGTGTGTATGATAGACATACAATGTATGACAATTTAATTCCCGGAATGAACTGTAAAAAAAAAACTTTGTGCAGGAGCATTGTCAGCCTGGGTAATCCACTATGTACCAGAGTAATAACCAAAATATTTAGTTTGGCTGTTTAATATGATGTCTGCTAATCAGCATATTGTACTAAGGCTGCTTTCTGTGTTTTATGGTTTATTTATTTTTTTCAATGAAAGTTTATTAGGAGCATTTTTTTGCATATCCACCTAACACCCACACATATATATACAGTATCTTCAAGAAGTGAGTACATCCCTCACATTTTTGTAAATATTTGATTCTATCTTTTCATGTGTCATGTGATGATCGGTGCCAATCCCTGCTCTGACAACTGCTGGTTCTCGGCAGTACTTTCCTCACGCTGTGACAGCGTGAGGAATGTGCAGCCCAGAACCGGCAATTGCATTTCCCGGTGATAAGCATGTCATTGGATCACGTGGTAAAAGGCTGCTGTGATTGGCCTTTTACCACATCACATGATCAGCTGTGTCCGTAGGACACAGCGATCATGGAGATTTCCGGGTGCACGCCCCCAGGGGCACGCAGGAGAGTGCGTTCTGGGAGGACGTCATATGACGCCGTCCCAGAACTGGCCGGCCGCAGTGCAGCCGTCATTCAGCTATCTGCGGTCGGCAACTAGTTAAACCTCATTGGCCCCATAGTCCCCCAATTACACAGAGCATTGAGGTCAGCCTGTAAGTTGGAGACATCCTGTAAGGACGTTATTCCACAGCACAGCTTGGTGTCATCTGCAAAGACTGAAATGGGATTTACAATCCCAGACCCTATATTGTTTATAAAGTAAGGATCCCAACACTGAACCTTGGGGTACACCACTGACAACACTTAACCTTGGGGTACCCCACTAATAACACCGAACCTTGGGGTACACCACTGACAACACTTAACCTTGGGGTACCCCACTAATAACACCGAACCTTGGGGTACACCACTGACAACACTGAACCTTGGGGTACACCACTGATAACACTGAACCTTGGGGTACACCACTGATAACACTGAACCTTGGGGTACACCATTGACACCCCTAGACCATGCAGAGTATGAATCATTAACCACTACTCTCTGAATACCTTCTTTTAGCCAGTTTTCTATCCATTTACATACAGATTTTTCCAGCCAGTTGACTTTATCTTATACATTAGCCGTGTGTGGGGAACTGTGTCAACGCTTTTGCAAAAATACCACATCCACCGCCACCCCTCTGTCCAAGTATACCACGTCCACCACCACTCCTATGTCCAAGTATACCATGTCCACAGCCACCCCTCTGTCCAAGTATACCACGTCCACCACCACTCCTATGTCCAAGTATACCATGTCCACAGCCACCCCTCTGTCCAAGTATACCATGTCCACCGCCACCCCTTCGTCCAAGTATACCACGTCCACAGACACCCCTCTGTCCAAGTATACCACGTCCACCACCACTCCTATGTCCAAATATACCATGTCCACAGCCACCCCTCTGTCCAAGTATACCACGTCCACCGCCACCCCTCTGTCCAAGTATATCACGTCCACCACCACTCCTATGTCCAAGTATACCAGGTCCACAGACACCCCTCTGTCCAAGTATACCACGTCCACCACCACTCCTATGTCCAAATATACCATGTCCACAGCCACCCCTCTGTCCAAGTATACCACGTCCACCGCCACCCCTCTGTCCAAGTATATCACGTCCACCACCACTCCTATGTCCAAGTATACCATGTCCACAGACACCCCTCTGTCCAAGTATACCACGTCCACCGCTACCCCTCTGTCCAAGTATACCATGTCCACAGCCACCCCTCTGTCCAAGTATACCATGTCCACAGCAACCCCTCTGTCCAAGTATACCATGTCCACAGCCACCCCTCTGTCCAAGTATACCACGTCCATCGTCACTCCTCTGTCCAAGTATACCACGTCCACAGCCACCCCTCTGTCCAAGTATACCACGTCCACCGCCAACCCTCTGTCCAAGTATACCACCTCCACAGCCACCCTTCTGTCCAAGTATACCATGTCCACAGCCACCCCTCTGTCCAAGTATACCACGTCCACCACCAACCCTCTGTCCAAGTATACCACGTCCACCGCCAACCCTCTGTCCAAGTATACCACCTCCACAGCCACCCCTCTGTCCAAGTATACCACGTGCACAAACACCCCTCTGTCCAAGAATACAACGTCCACCGCCACCCCTCTGTCCAAGTATACCACGTCCACAGCCACCCCTCTGTCCAAGTATACCACGTCCACCGCCAACCCTCTGTCCAAGTATACCACCTCCACAGCCACCCTTCTGTCCAAGTATACCATGTCCACAGCCACCCCTCTGTCCAAGTATACCACGTCCACCACCAACCCTCTGTCCAAGTATACCACGTCTACCGCCAACCCTCTGTCCAAGTATACCACCTCCACAGCCACCCCTCTGTCCAAGTATACCACGTGCACAAACACCCCTCTGTCCAAGAATACCACGTCCACCGCCACCCCTCTGTCCAAGTATACCACGTCCACAGCCACCCCTCTGTCCAAGTATACCACGTCCACCACCACCCCTCTGTACAAGTATACCACGTCCACCGGCCACCCCTCTGTCCAAGGTCTGGCTCACCTCCTCATAAAAATAAATCAGATTTGTGTGACAACTTCTGTCTTTCATGAATCCATGCTGTCTGTTGCTTAAAATATTTTTTTCCAGCAAGAACTCATCTCTGTGATCTTTTATTAAACTCTCCAGTATCTTCCCAACTATAGAAGTTACACTAACAGGTCTATAATTACTTCATAAAGATTTTGACCCCTTTTAAAATATTGGGCCCACATTGGCCTTACGCCAATCCAGTGGTACTATGCCAGTCATTAAAGAGTCCCTAGAAATTAGAAACAATGGCTTTGAAATGACAGAGCTCAGTTCTTTAAGGCCCCGTGGGTGTATGCCATCCGGTCCAGGGGCTTTATTCACCTTTATTCTGTCTAAATATTTCTGGATCATATCAATTGTGAGCCAATGTGGATCATCTAGAGCTGTGTCAGTACCACGCCCATTATGGACAAGAGCTCCCCCATGATCCTTTGTATACACAGAGCTGAAGAAGGGATTTCATAAATGTGTCTTCTCTTTGTCCCCAGTCACCCCCTCTAGATGATTCTGTAAAGGGCCTACATGCTCGGACCGAACCTTTCTACTATTAATATATTTGAAGAATGTTTTGGGGTTTATCCCGCTATCTTTTGCAATCTGTCGTTCATTTTCAATTTTTGTGGCCTTGATTTTCTTTTTATGTATTCTGTTATATTCTTTGTAATGATTAAACGATGATATCGTTCCTTCATTTTTATATTTAATAAAAGCTCTTTTCTTATTATCTATAGCTTTTTTTTAACTTTGTCCGTAAGCCACATAGGTTTGATTTTTAGCCTTTTAAACTTGTTGCCCATGGGAATATTTATTGCAGTGTGGTCACATACATTCTTTTTGAAGAACTCCCATTTCTGTGTTGTGTTCATCGATGCCAATATTCCCTGCCAGTCTAAATCTTGGAGAGCAGCTCTCAGGCTTGGAAAATTAGCTCTTTTAAAGTTGAGTGTTTTTGTCTATCCTGTATGTGCTTGTTGTTTACAGCTAACAATAAATGAAATCATGTTATGGTCACTGCTACCCAGATGTTCTTTTATATGGACATTCGTAATAAGCTCTGCATGGTTTGAGATGACCAGGTCCAGCAGAGCATCATTCCTAGTTGGGGCCTCTATGAACTGTACCATAAAATTGTCCTGTAGTAGGTTTATAAATGTTTGCCCTTTAACTGTTCCTGCAGTACCATTACTACAGTCAATTTCTGGGTAGTTAAAATCCCCCATTATTATCACTGTCCCAGCCCTTGCAGCCCTTTCGATCTGTGCAAGGGGCTGAGTTTCCACCTCCTCATTAACACCGGGAGGCCTATAACAAACTCCAATGATTACCTTTGCAGTAAGCACCCCCATGTGCAGTTCCACCCATAATGCTTTAGCCTCATCACACTCTCCGTATATTTTATAATATGAATTTATTTGAACACCAAATTGATGAAGTCAAATTAATAATTATATATGTATAATTATTAATGAAAATGTTATATACAGTATAGATATATTATTTTATTACAGTATATCTACACAATTAATTTTTATATTTATATATACATTATATAATTTGAACACCAAATTGATAAAGTCAAATGAATAATTATATATGTATAATTATTAACGAAAATGTTATATACAGTATAGATATATTATTTTATTACAGTATATATATATACAATTATTTTTTATATTTATATATACATTATATAATTTATTTTTTTATATCCTGTATATATATAAAAAAAGAAAACAAATTATATATATATATATATATATATATATATTGTTTGAGCACCAAAATAAAAAAAATTTAAATAATATTACATATGTATAATAAAATATATTTATTAAAAATGTGCATATATATATATATATATATATATATATATATATATATATATACATATATATAATTATATAAGAACATTTTTTCTCTTTGTTAAATTCAGATATGTAATACAGACAATGAACAATGAATCATTTTATTGTTAATATGACATAAATAATAATTTTCAGCTGCAGTTCCTCCCAGGAGAAGCTGCTTTCATAGAATATAATGACGGTCTATTTGCTGGCAGAGACTAAACCTGTATCCTGTCTTCAGGGACCATTATTAGAGTTCCCATCTCTCCTTGGCCATGCACACACAGGGCTGGGCAATCCTCAGTCCTATTAGGCGGCACCTCCCCGGTGTGACATTGAGGAGCAGGTGGGGAAGGAGATGTAATTATGTGCCATTAGGGGCTTTGGCAGACATCAGGGCCTGGATATAACCTCAGAGGGGAGGTGTGTGTACATTTCGCCATCTCACACACAATTACCTCTCAAATGTTCCTGTAATTGTATATCTCTGGGTTATTTGGCACTAAGAGCCTGAAGTCATTTACAGCCCAGGTGCCTCATCTCTCCCCCCCCCCCCCCCCGAGATCACCTAAGATTATCCTCTATGGGTCTGATGCAAAATGCTCAGAAACTACTAAAGAAAAGTCAGCAGCCATTAGTACACCTGTGAGCAAAAAGCCCAAAAAAAAAAAATATTAAGTAAAAATTGGTTCTGAAAAATTGCATAAATGTAGGAAGTTCTGGCGAAATAATTTTTTATATATCAGTGTCAAAACATAAATGCAAGTATGAACTGTGTCATAAGGAGCCAAGTAAATGAAATAATTAAAAATGAAAAAATGCATATTTAATCATTAATAAAATTACAATTACTCTTAAAAAGGCTAATAAATTAAATAAATAACTATAATAATTAAATTATTTAAAGAAATGTGTTATAAGAAGCCTAGGAAATGATATAAATAAATAAATATGAACCAATGCATATTTAATCATTAATAAAATCACAGTTACTCTTAAAAAGGCTAATAAATTAAAAAAATAACTATAATAATTAAATTATTTAAAGAAATGTGTCATAAGAAGCCTAGTATATGAAATAATTAAAAATGAACCAATGAATATTTAATCATTAATACAATTCCAATTACTCTTAAAAAGGCTAATAAATTAAATAAATAACTATAATAATTAAATTATTTAAAGAAATGTGTCATAAGGAGCCTAGTATATGAAATAATTAAAAATGAACCAATGCATATTTAATCATTAATAAAATTATAATTACTCTAAAAAAGGCTAATAAATTAAATAAATAACTATAATAATAAAATTATTTAAAGAAATGTGTCATAAGGAGCCTAGTAAATGAAATAATTAAAAATGAACCAACGCATATTTAATCATTAATAAAATTACAATTACTCTTAAAAAGGCTAATCAATTAAATAAATAACTATAATAATTAAATTATTTAAAGAAATATGTCATAAGGAGCCTAGTAAATGAAATAATTAAAAATGAACCAACGCATATTTAATCATTAATAAAATTACAATTACAATTACTCTTAAAAAGGCTAATAAATTAAATAAATAAATAACTATAATAATTTAATTATTTAAAGAACAGGTAAGCTCAAACACTAAAATCACATAAGAGTTAACATGGTATTGTACTTTAATTCCAAAAATATTTTTTTAAATACATTTTTAAACCAGCAGCTTTTTAAAATACAATATTCCCATAACCAACAGAAACCCACCCTATACAAGGGGGGGGGGGGGGGAATAGGATGGAACTTTAAATTTACCTCCAAAGTTAAATCACCAATATATATAATCCACAAATTGCATGAAAAATAAAATCATTATTTATTGTACATATACTGTACATTAAATACAATATGTGATGTTAAAATATTTTTTTTTCAAAATCCATAAAAATAGGTATAGCAGTCCACAATCTCAGTCTCTAGTCTGGTGAACTTCAACTGCACTCTATGTTAGTCGACATGTTTCCCGATAACTGATCGCTTCTTCATATGGGCTCCTTCATATAGGCCAATCTGTAGTTAAAAAATATGTAAACAAATATGAAAAGACCTATAATAAAAAATAATCAATATAAACAAAAACTGTCCCAAAAAAGAAAATCGCTGGTGATCCTGCCATAAAGGCACTTTCTGTAATGTCCCTGTCTCTCAATAGTTCTGCTGCATTGTCCTCCTACCTGAGACAAACTGTGTGAATATTCACTTCAATTACCTGCTTACTTATTTCATATAAACATGATTAGATAACTGAAGTCCATTTATTGTGTGAATATTTACCATTTCTTTAGTAAATCAACCCAAAATGTCTCTGGCAGATTAAATGACTTTGATCTTAAAATATTTTGCTTTTATTACACTGAGTTTAGAAGAAAATGGTCAGCTAAGCTTTCAGTTACGGGCGGATTACATCTACTTTAACCACTTCCAGTCGGGACACTTTCCCCCCCTTCCAGTTCGGACACTTCCCCCCCCTTCCAGTCCGGACACTTTCACCCCCTTCCAGTCCGGACACTTTCCCCCCCTTCCAGTCCGGACGCTTTCACCCCCTTCCAGTCCGGACACTTTCTCCCCCTTCCAGTCCGGACACTTTCACCCCCTTCCAGTCCGGACACTTTTAAACCCTTCCAGTCCGGACACTTTCACCCCCTTCCAGTCCGGACACTTCCCTCCCTTCCAGTCCAGACACTTTCACCCCCTTCCAGTCCGGACACTTTCACCCCCTTCCAGTCCGGACACTTTTACCCCCTTCCAGTCCGGACACTTTCACCCCCTTCCAGTCCGGACACTTTCACCCCCTTCCAGTCCGGACACTTTCCCCCCCTTCCAGTCCGGACACTTTCTCCCCCCTTCCAGTCCGGACACTTTCACCCCCTTCCAGTCCGGACACTTTTACCCCCTTCCAGTCCGGACACTTTCACCCCCTTCGAGTCCGGACACTTTTACCTCCTTCCAGTCCGGACACTTTCACCCCCTTCCAGTCCGGACACTTTTACCCCCTTCCAGTCCGGACACTTTCACCCCCTTCCAGTCCGGACACTTCCCCCCCTTCCAGTCCGGACACTTTCACCCCCTTCCAGTCCGGACACTTTCACCCCCTTCCAGTCCGGACACTTTCCCCCCCTTCCAGTTCGGACACTTTCACCCCCTTCCAGTCTGGACACTTTCCCCCCCTTCCAGTCCGGACACTTTCATCCCCTTCCAGTCCGGACACTTTCATCCCCTTCCAGTCCGGACACTTTCCCTCCCTTCCAGTCCAGACACTTTCCCCCCCTTCCAGTCCGGACACTTTCACCCCCTTCCAGTCCGGACACTTTCACCCCCTTCCAGTCCGGACACTTTCACCCCCTTCCAGTCCGGACACTTTCCCCCCCTTCCAGTCCGGACACTTTCCCCCCCTTCCAGTCCGGACACTTTCACCCTCTTCCAGTCCGGACACTTTCCCCCCCTTCCAGTCCGGACACTTTCACCCCCTTCCAGTCCGGACACTTTTACCCCCTTCCAGTCCAGACACTTTCACCCCCTTCCAGTCCGGACACTTCCCCCCCTTCCAGTCCGGACACTTTCCCCCCCTTCCAGTCCGGACACTTTCCCCCCCTTCCAGTCCGGACACTTTCTCCCCCCTTCCAGTCCGGACACTTTTACCCCCTTCCAGTCCGGACACTTTTACCCCCTTCCAGTCCGGACACTTTCACCCCCTTCCAGTCCGGACACTTTCACCCTCTTCCAGTCCGGACACTTTCACCCCCTTCCAGTCCGGACACTTTCCCCCCCTTCCAGTCCAGGTCAATTTTCAGCTTTCAGCGCTATCACACATTGAATGACAATTGCGCGGTCATGCAACACTGTACCCATATGAATTTTTTAGCATTTGTTTTGAGACAAATTTTGGTGGTATTTATTCACCTCTGGGACTTTTATTGTTTTTGCTATATAAATGAAAAAGTCCAAAAATGTTGAAAAAAAGTGTTTTTCTTATAAAATTTTGCAAATAAATAATCTTTCTTCATAAATATTGGCCAAAATTTATTCAGTTATCTTTTTAGTAAAAAAAAATAACCCAAATTAGTTAATAACCAAAAATTATAATTTTTCAAAAAATTTGTTTACATTTTAATTTATTTTTTTAGATTATTATTTATGTTTTTTTTTTTTACATAGTCACCCTAGCAGTACAGTGTCACCATAGTGACACTGTACTACTTGTGGGGGGGGGGGTGAAGATTCTTTTTTAGCATTTTTTTGAGACATATAAAGCTTTATTTTGGTGGTATTTATTCACCACTGGGATTTTTATTTTTTTTGCTATATAAATGAAAAAGTCCAAAAATGTTGAAAAAAAGTGTTTTTCTTATAAAATTTTGCAAATAAATAATCTTTCTTCATAAATATTGGCCAAATGTATTCAGTTATCTTTTTAGTAAAAAAAAATAACCCAAATTAGTTTATAACCAAAAATTATAATTTTTCAAAAAATTTGTTTACATTTTTAATTTTATTTTTTTATATTATTATTTATGTTGTTTTTTTTACATACTGTCACCCTAGCAGTACAGTGTCACCATAGTGACAATGTACTACTTGTGGGGGGTGATGATTCTTTTTTTTTTTTTGTTCACTGATTGCTTTTACACCTATAAAGGCTGTAAAAGCATTAATTTCTCCTTCTCTCTGGCTGCATTCTTGCAGCCATTGAGAAATACTGTGTGAGCTGTGATTGGTCACAGCTTGTCACATGGTGATCTCTCATGGTGATCAGCCAGTACCATGTGATCTCTGTGATCATTCACAGATTTCACACGTAGTAAGCAATGATGTCAGAAGTGACATCTTGCTTACTACTATTCATGTGATCAATGATTGGCCAATCAGTGATCACATGATCGGGACCTCACACAGAAGTCCCGTACACCGACAGGTGTTTCGCGGTGTCCTGAGGACACAGCGGGCACAGGAGCGTGGTGCCGCGTGCTCTCAGGGAATGGCAACCCGCTCCTGCACTGCCACCATCTGGCCGTTTATATACAGCGGCCGGAAGGGAAGTGGTTAAAGCTGAAAGTGTAATCTGCATGTGCTCCACAGGCTGAATGTGACATCAATGATTGTCTCTGGTAACGCCTCCCCCCCCCCCCCCCGCAGGAGGGATGAACTTATCCGTTAATCTCTTTTTTATACTGTAAATACTCCACCTAATTTTCCAAGGAGCGTATTTATTAACAGATGAAGTTGAAATCATATCTGAAAATAAAGATAACAAGAAGACCAATAGTAATGGAGATATTTATACTACCCAGAGGCTCCAGAGGCCTAATCTTTGTACCCTGTTGGGTTGAAGGGTGGTTGACAACCTCTACTTTTTTCACTTTCCTTATTCCTTATCCTTTCTTACCCTCCCCATCCTCTAAATGAGGGTTTTTTTGTAACCAGGGTTCCATGGAACCATAGGCTTCTTCCAGGGGTAACCTCCTGTTTAAGTGTCCATGTGTGTGTGACGGGAGGGACTTTTGGGGGTGGGGGGACCTCTGTATCATCTTCCAAAATTCCCATTATGTTTAAGGCACCCTGTGCCTGTTAAGGGGTACAGGGTGTGTATGTGAATGTCTGAGTCTTGTGTATAGTGTGTGTTCCTTTGTTCTCGGCCACATGGCTGTCCATTGTCTGTTTGCCATGTGCTACCCCCCATTGTGCTGTGTCTTCCTGTCCAGCCAACTATTATGGGATGTACTGTTTGTGTATTGGTGTGGGGGTTGGTCAATGTTCATTGCCATGTGCTTCATCCCATTTTTCTGTGTCTTGGTGGGGTGGGGAGGGCTGATGATGTATTTCCTGTTCCTGGTTGTGTTTCCCCGCCCTCTGTATATATTCGGTGTTTTGTGTTAAAATAAAGAGTTGGCTTCCTGTATTAAGAAGAGCTGGGTGCTGTCTTTTTCCTGAGGGATTTCAAGGGTGTGGTCCGTGGTTGGTGTTCGGACAGGGAAGCTGTGGAATAACGGAAAAACTCAGTGCGGTCTGGGTTCCGGTTCCGTTACAGTGTGTTTACTCAATTCTTCAATACACTGGTTAGGCCCCATTCACAAGCCGTAGCATCATAACATTTAGTGAGGGCATGGTTACATACCAAGCTACAGCTGCCAAAGAGATCCTTATGTTATCTCTGTCCTTTGCAGGTAGAGCTATTGTAAATGCTAATAAAAGGGGACGGCGGTGTGGCTGCCTGTGACAACCCCAGGTGGGGGTAAGCAGCTTCTTCTTCCGCCAGGGTCACAGTGCTTTGCAACTAAGGGGAAGAGGCCATGCACACCGTGCAGCCTCATAGTATGAAGGGTTCTTGCATCTTACAGCTTCAAAGAACTTACCACAATGATCTACAAAACCCTTTTACTAAACTTGCTATTAGAATTTGTAAAACTATATACACATCTAAGTGCTCAGTGCAGCTGTTACAGTTCTTGCAAGATCCCTGCCAGGTCTTACAAGATTCCTCAGAGGATCTCTGCTGGGATTCTCAGGATTCCTAGGACCTGACTATTTTCTTGCTTGCCTCCTGCCTAGACCTCTGCACTCACCTGACTACTCTATTGCCTGATGCCTGTCATGACCTCTTCCTACTATTCTCCTGCTTGCCACATGCCTAGACCTCTGCTGGAATCTGACTACTCTCTCACCTGCTCCCTGCCATGCCTTCTGCTTGGACCTAACTACTTTCTTGCCTGCTGCCTACCATGACCTCTTCCTGAGTCAGATTATCCTCTTTTCTGACACCTTGAGAGTAGTCTCTGCAAAGTAGCTCTTCTGTTCCAGCAATCCATTGGTGGGGTGATCCTGAATGTTAAGACCTGGTGCCAATTTGTAGCAAAGAAAACCTGGCATGACTGGGGTTTCCAGCAGATCTACAATATCAGGAGCTCAGGTGATGACCAAATGGGACTTAGACTTCCTAACTTGGGTGAGCCTTCGTCACCTGCCAGGGGGCACCATAACACCAACTCTAAGAAATATCCATTTAATCCCCTCAGAGTTGTGCACCCCCAGTGGATCCAATGTGTGCGTGATTTCATCACATCCCTTTGTTCCGCCCAATATGTTTTGTCTCACATGGACCTCATTAGTAGCGGTCCTGGAGTCTAAAGAACTCAACAGAGTGCGCACATCATTCTTACCCTTAAACAAGAAGTATTGCATAATTTTATTGGCAGGAGTAATATGAAGCCCAGATCAAAATTAAGGGGACATGATTTTAAACTAGCAGAAGGAAAGTTCAAAACTAATCTTATGCCGGCCATAGATGGGTTGAAGATCGGCCGATTTTTTTAAAAAAAAAAAATCGGTCGTTCGATCGGCCGACGTTACCACCAACGTTAAAAAAATCGGCCGATTTTCGACCCGTCTATGGCCGGTATTAGACAGAGACAGGGGAGCACACCATACAATGTGACAACAATACAAATACATTATTTGGATTACAATGTTTTTATTTGGATACCAATGGATACATTGTTGCAACCGCAAGACTTTTTCATATAAAATATAATAGCGGACTGGACTTCCAGTTTGTAGATAGGATTCAGGTGTCTCCCATTCCTATGATCGATTCACTTTAGCAGAATAACATTTCTTCTTCTTTTTCTTCTTTTTTTTTTTCTCCTTCTCCTTCTTCTTTTTCTTTTTCTTTTTTCTGCTTCTTGCAGGTCACGGCTCATGCGCAGATTTTTTTTCGGTAAAATGATCGGCTGATTTGTCCATCATTGCCGGGAAAATCGGCCAATCGTCAAAATCGGCCGCAAATTTTCCAACATGACCGATAAAAAAAATGTGCAAAACCTCCGAAAAATGGCCGACCAATTAACCCACTAACGGTACAAAAATCGGCCTATTTTTTTTTCTGCTGAAAAATCGGCCAATTTTCGACCCGTCTATGGCCGGCATTAGAAAGTATATTTTACTGAAAAGGTAGTTGATGCTTGGAATAGACTTCCAGCAGAGGTAGTGAGTCAGTCAACAGTAAGTGAATTCAAACATGCTTGGGACACACATAGATCTATATATAGAGAAAAATGTAAATAACAAAAAAACAAAACATGTATTGTATACATTGAAAAATAGGGTGGATTTGATGGACCACTTGGTCTTTTTTTCTGCTGTCACTTTCTATGTTTCTATGTTTCCATACTCCTTAACCTCTTCATGTCAGGACACTTTCCCCCCCTTCCAGTCCGGACACTTTCACCCCCTTCCAGTCCGGACACTTTCCCCCCCTTCCAGTCCGGACACTTTTACCCCCTTCCTGTCCGGACACTTTCCCCCCCTTCCAGTCCGGACACTTTCACCCCCTTCCAGTCCGGACACTTTCACCCCCTTCCTGTCCGGACACTTTTACCCCCTTCCTGTCCGGACACTTTCACCCCCTTCCAGTCCGGACACTTTCACCCCCTTCCAGTCCGGACACTTTCACCCCCTTCCTGTCCAGGCCAATTTTCAGCTTTCAGCGCTATCACACTTTGAATGACAATTGCACTGTCATGCAACACTGTACCCATATGAATTTGTTAGCATTTTTTTGAGACAGATACAACTTGGTGGGATTTATTCACTGCTGGGATTTTTATTTTTTTTTTGCTATATAAACAAAAAAGTCCAAAAAGTTTGAAAAAAAGTGTTTTTCTTATAAAATTTTGCAAATAAATAATCTTTCTTCATAAATCTTGGCCACAATGTATTCAGTTATCTTTTTAGTAAAAAAAAAATAACCCAAATTAGCTTATAACCAAAAAATTATATTTTTTTTTACATTTTTATTTTATTTTTTTATATTATTATTTGTTTTTTTTTTTTTTTTTTTTACATACTGTCACCCTAGCAGTACAGTGTCTCCATAATGACACTGTACTACTTGTGGGGGGGTGATGAAGATTTTGTTTTTTTTCACACTGCTTGCTTTTACACCCATTTCGGCTGTAAAAGCAATCATTTCTCCTTCTCTCTGGCTGCATTCCTGCAGCCATTGAGAAATATTGTGTGAGCTGTGATAGGTCACAGCTTGTCACATGGTACAAGTCTGTTGTGAATAGCCCTGTACCATGTCACCTCTGTGATCATTCACAGACTTCACACGTAGTAAGCAATGATGTCAGAAGTGACATCTTGCTTACACCTATTCATGTGATCACTGATTGGCCAATCAGAGTTCACAGGATCGGGACCTCAAACAGAGGTTCCGTACAGCGATCGGGCACAGCGGACACCGGATCGCAGTGCCGCGCGCTCCCAGGGAGCGCGCACAATCCAAAATGGCGGGCGCCGTTTATAAACGGCAACCCACCCCTGGACTGCCACCGTCCAGCCGTTTATATACAGCAGCCGGACGGGAAGTGGTTAAAGCAGCAGTTCTTTCTATTTTACGTTGCTTGATTTTAGATATTAGCTCTAAATATACATCAAATTATTTAATCATCTTCCTAAAATTGTGGTTGGTTTCTTCTTTTCTTACTCCCTTTTATTGTTGGGTAGGGTAATATGGCTTGTTTTAAATGTGTATACTTCATTTTAAAAACTGTCGAGTCACAACCTTTGTATGTTGGAGTCAACTTTTTTATTCTCATTTTATCTTTTAACAGAACACCATTAAACACATCTGAAAACCAAAACAATTTACTCATACACACTATAGCACTTTACATGACTTTTTAGTTCCTTCGAAATTCTATTGTGCATTAGTGAATCATTTTTTCCCTCTTCCCATCAGACTTTCTTTGGTGTTTAGCTCCGGCCTGCATAGAATAATGTAACACTTGGGAACAAAGATACACATAACCAGAGCCCAACTGGAAGACAAGATGGCAAAAATTTCCATGGCAACTGAGTACTTGCCACGAGTGCTAAGGTACGCTGGAATAAAGGACACCCAGACACTCAGGAAGGCCAGCATGCTGAAGGTTATAAATTTGGCCTCGTTGAAGCTATCTGGGAGCCTTCGAGCCATGAAAGCAAGAACAAAACTGATAAAGGCCAGGAGAGCCAGGTACCCAAGCATACACCAAAAGGCTGTTGGAGACCCTTCATTACAGCTTGCGATGATAACGTCTGGTTTTCTGACATCATATTCCGGGAATGGTGGAGAACTGGATAACCATGTTATACATAAACATAGTTGTATAAAAACACAACAACTGATTACATGGTAGCCCAACTTTGACCCAGTCCATTTTCTTAAACTGCTGTCAGGTTTGGTAGCTTTGAAGGCTATCAAGACAGTGATGGTTTTTGCTAAGACACATGAGACACATAATGAGAAAACCATGCCAAAAGCCACCTGTCGTAGAAGACATTTTTCTGGTTGTGGATAGCCAATGAGTGTTAAAGAAGAGAGAAAGCAGAGAGACAATGACAGCAGGAGAAGACAACTTAGAAAGTAGTTGTTGGCTCTGACTATAGGGGTAGTCTTGTAATAGATGAAAAGTCCCAAGAGAGAAAATGGGATTGTGGAAGAGGTAATACTTGTGGCAACCAGTGTGGCTCCCAATGGCTCTTCAAAGGAAAGAAACTCAATAGCTTTCAAGAGACACTCATTTTGTTGGACATTTGGACACTGATCCCAAGGACATCTGAAGCAGTCGACTGAATCTAACAAGAAAGGAACATTATTGCCATATTAATAATATATGCAAAACAGTCTTATATAATTGCTATTCTAAGATCCTGAGAGTTTCGGACAACTGGTCCCTGACATGTTGTGTACTACATGAAGAGATAGTGAATGAGGAAAAAACAAAGAGAGGGCGGACAGGCCTAGTGCATTACCATGAACAATGTTTAAAAAGAAATAAAGTAGGTGTTGTACTCACAAACGACAATAAAGTCAAGGCACGTCATAAAAAGAACAGCTGGGTCAGCACCACGCTTGTCCCATGGACAAAAAAGGGCTCTGAGGAAGAGGCAAGTTCTTGAAACGCGTCAGCCTATTGGATGTCTACACTCCCTATTGCGGACTGTTACTCAGTGCTGTGTTGACCCAGCTGTTCTTTTATGACGTGCCTTGACTTTATTGTCGTTTGTGAGTACAACACCTACTTTACTTCTTATTAAACATTTTTTATGGTAGTGCACTAGGCCTGTGCGCCCTCTCTTTGTTCTTTCCTCATTCAGTATATTTGGATTTCCCTGGTCTATTGAGGGCAGCAAGGTGTGCATGTTCCAGGACATTCTTAACCATTTGCTGCCCGCCCTATCGCCGAATGGCGGCCGGCAAATGTCATCAGCGTTCCAGGTGGACACCATATGGTGTCCTCCCGCACATGCGCAGATTGTGCTCCTGCAGAGCCGTGCGCGATCTGTACCTCGGACACGGCCAATGACAGATCTGAGTATCGGCCCCCGTTGCCGGTACCATGTGACCTGCTGTGACCAATCACAGCAGGTCACATGTCAGTTGTATACAATGGATGGCTTCATTCATGCCATCCATTGTATACTAGTGTCTAGCTGTGAATGGTCACAGCTAATCACATGCACATGTCATGTGATTAGCTGTGGCCAAATCACAGCTAAGCACAAAAAAAAAAAAAACCCTGAATGAATCGATGTCATTCAGGTAAATGCTTGCTTATAGCAAAGTAATTCTTTGCTATAAGCAAATTGTGTAAAAAAAAAAAAAATTAATAAAAAAAAAATAAAAAAATACTGATCACTTCCCCAAAGTAGTACAATGTTACTATGGTAACATTGTACTACTTTGGTCATAGTGAAATATGAAAAAAAAATCTTAAAAAAAAGAAAAAAAATTTAATAAAAAATAAAAAATAATAAAAAAATAAAAAAAAAAAATATTTTTTTTTCATACTGTCACCAGTCAGTGTCCCTGATCACCACCATGCCAGTTATATGATGACGCTGTACTGCACTGGTGACAGTATGTAAAAAAAAAATAGTGAAACTAATTTTTTAAATTTTTTCATTTTCCTGAAAAATTATGACAAAAAAATACAACTTCAAAAAACTCGCCATGCCTCTTATGAAGTACGTCGGACTGTCTACTCTGCAAAAAGGGGTCATTTGGGGGATATCTGTACTGTTCTGACATTCTTGGACCTCAAGAAATTAGATTGGCTGTCAGTACTTCAGGATTGATCAATATTCAGATCTATACCATAGTTTGTGAACTCTATAACTTTCCTACAGACTAAATAATACATCCTAATTTGGGTTACTTTCACCAAAGACATGTAGCAGAATACATCTCGGCCTAAATTTATGAAGAACAATTATTTATTTGCAAACTTTTATAACAGAAACAAAGAAAAACGTGTTTTTTTTCAAACTTTTTGGTATTTGTTTTGGTAATTTATCAAAAAATAAAAACCCCAGCGGTGATTAAAGACCACCAAAAGAAAGCTCTAGTTGTGTGAAGAAAATGATAAAATTTTAGTTTGGGTACAGTGTTGTATGACCGCGCAATTGTCATTCAAAGTGTGAGAGCGCTGAAACCTGAAAAATGGCCTGGGCAGGAAGGTGTAAAATTGCCCGGCATTGAATTGGTTAATGTGGTTGTAGTCTGCATCGATTCCATCCCCAAGAGCAGGAGCATTTGTGTTTTTGCTGGTTCTATGAAAAGATAGTGGAGAGTATTGATTCTGGTTTTGACTTCAGTCACAGTATCAAATTTAGATGACTGATTAGTTTAAAGTGTATCTTCAGCTTTTATTTCTTTGTATAAAGTAGCGGATGGTCATGGGAACCCCTGTCAACTGTCATGTTGTGGAGAATTCCCTTCATTTTATATACTGGAGACATCAGAAAATTAAGGAAATCTCTCCAATGTGATGGCAAATCACCTCTTTTGACAGCTGTTCACATTGAGATGTTCCCCCCACCTTCCGTTTTGATGACAACTTCTTCTTGGATATCTTATCACTTTCAGTCTCAATGATCAAGAGGACAAAGTTAAATTTTTTCAATAGGCACACAGCAATAAAAACTTTACAGAAGTTATATTTCGACTGGAAGAACCTGGAAACATACCAATGACCTAAGTGTTTTAGTAAAACTTTATTTTTCCGAAAGTGCACAAAGGATTCCTGTTTAAAAACTCCCAGTTTTCGCCCTAAGAATGTGCTTAGTTGTAGAGGTTATCTGTACAAATAGGCCCATCCCTTCAGGTCTACTTAGAATTTACAAATAGCAAGGTTTACTTACAGTTTACTTATAATTGTTCATGTTCAGGTGATAGGAGCCAAACCAAACAAGATAGGGAAATAGAGGCAGCAAAAAAAGCACATAGTTGTTAGAACTAGGAAGGCTTCAAAAGTATTTTAGAATCATATCCCCATGTCCCCATTATATAGATATTCCATCACATACTGTCAAGATGACAGTTGTCAGAAAGAATACAAGTGGGCACAAAATCTTTATGAACAAAGATAATTTAAAACCAAATAAAAATTCTCAGTGGGGATACAGACAACATTTAACACCAGGCATATATTCTACCCAGGGGCGGACTGACCATTTGAGCACTTGGGCACTGACCGAGGGCCCAGGGTCAGTAGGGGGCCCCATGAGATACCCCTGGTACCTTTCATAGGCTTTTTTGGGTGTGGTTTGGGTGTGGGAAAGGACACAGGGGCCCCATGATCCCCTATTGCCCATGAGTTGTCAGTCCGCCCCTGATTCTAACCCTTCCCTTTCCTTCCCAATATACAAAATTTAGGCCATGGCTAGATCTGAGCTGTAAAGTGACCCTGTCACTATCCTAGACTTAAAGCAGAACTAAAGGCAAAACTTTTTTTTTCATTTTGGATAGAGTAAGGGAGGGTTATAACCCCTGTCAGGTTTTTCTCCCATTTGTGTCCCATTGGGGAAATTTACATTCATTCCCTGTCCCATGGACAAAACAGGAAATGAGAGATAATCCAAATTATGGGAATTTCTTGGGGACCCCCAGGTCACCAGAACTAATGTCCCAACTGGAAAATTTACCCTCTATTACTTTTATGGGGACTGCCCAAAATTTGGGATTTTCTTTACTTTCCTTTTTGATGATAATAGTAAACAGGACAAATAGAGAGGATGGATCTTCCAAACGGGGGCACAGAGGGCAATAAAACCTAATAGGTGTTCTAATCCATCTCCACTCTGTTCAAAACAACAAAAATGTTTGCCTTGAGTTATACTTTAAGAGGAGAAAAGGTTAAATACTTACCTGTCCAGAGGATGGCAGGGAACATCTTTGCTCACTTGCTGCCAAAGTCTTTTATGATAGCAGCACCAGTGGTGTATTTAGGTTTTGTACTGCCCTAGGCAATACAAAAATCGTCTCCCCACCACCACCACGGAGAAAAACCTGACACCGACCAAAACCCCCCTCCCGCATGAAGAGAGCCTGACATTGACCAACAACACCCCAGCCCTCCCCCCACCCAAGAGAGCTTTCCACTACCACCGCCCCAAATTCATTGGCAACCCCTGTCAAGAGAGATAAGACACTCACCTTCACAGTTCTGGACATCCCCGGAAACGAGAGTCAGGCTCTGCATACACCCTCAAAAAGCCCACAGCCTCTCTCAGATCCAACCTGGTCCCCATGCTGCATGTTTCCCTTCTTACATCCCTTCTTTCGAGGGTGGCACTGCCCCCCTGAAAAATGCTGCTGTCCCCCTGAAACATGCCGCCCTAGGCAAATGCCTTGTTTGCCTTGTGGTAAATACACCCCTGAGCAGCTCCCAAAAAATATATTAGAAATACATTCTGAGAAAAGTTATGGATTAGGAAAAAAATGTAATGATGGAATTAGGTAGACTTCTTATGTGTCATCATTGAAATGACCAGCTGCGTTATGAATGGGACAGTGGCAGTGATCACATCAAGATTACCTGTCTGATTTGAGATGTCAGTCTGTGGACAGGGTACACACTGGAAACAACACAATGGCTTTCCTGGTATGGTGGTTTTCCTGAAGCCAGGTGGACAACTGTGGCTACAGTCAGAAGATGGAACCTAGGAAAGATAGGAGCCAAAAGCATCAAGGAGAGATGTGTATATGAATACATGTTGTTTTAAGTATATCTATCATTCTATCACCTTCAAATGCTAGTTGAAGACAATTTGTCACCTCATCCAAAGTTCACATTTGATATAGGTAGGGGTATGGTCAAGGGCGAACTGACCATTTGGAAACTCGGGTCAGTAGAGGGCCCCATGAGATGCCCCTGGTACCTTTATCATAGGCTTTTTTGAGTTTGGGCAAGGACACAGGGCCCCATGATCCCCTATTGCCCGGGTGCCCCATGAGTTGTCAGTCCGCCCCTGGGTAAGGTTTAGGGTGGAACCTCAAATTTATGTTAACGTTTTTTTTTTTTTTTTTTCAAACGATTATTATTATTATTATTATTACATCGAGTTTATATAGCGCCAAAGGGCTTGCTCAGCGCTGTACAATAGAGGGGACAATACATGGCACAGTACAACAAAAACAGACAGCGTACGAGGGGTAAGAGGGCCCTACTCTTTCAAGCTTACAATCTAGGAGGGAGGGGGTAGTGGAACAATAGGGAGTGGCTGAGGGGAATGAAGTGGCTGAGGGGGATGAAGTGGTGGGAGGTATGAGGGAGAATGGCCGTTAGGTGAGGGTGGGGTAGGCTTCCCTGAAGAGATGGGTTTTGAGGGAGCGCCTGAATGTGGGGAGGGAAGGGGACAGTCGGATGGATTGGGGCAGTGAGTTCCAGAGGATAGGGGAGGACCTGGAGAAGTCCTGCAGTAGTGCATGGGAGGAGGAGACCAGGGAGCAGGATAGAAGGAGGTCCTGTGAGGAGCGAAGGGTACGGGTAGGGCGGTACTTGGGGATCAGGTTGGTGAGGTAGTCAGGGGCAGTGTTATGAACGGCTTTGTAGGTCAGGATTAGATGGAGAGTAGGTGCCTTTTCTGGTGTCAGCTGATTGCCTCCATATGTCAATCATACCCATACGAGAAGACTATATATTGACATTAATGGAAGTGAAAATAAGTTCCTATTCATAAAGAATATCTGTCTACCAATAACCCTGGAAGAGTTAGGTGGCTTTCTGGACCCTTGGTATTTCTGTTTCATGGGTTCAGAGGTTAATTATGATTCTGTCACCATTCACACTAAACACCACAACCCCTTGAAACTCTAAGCTCAAGATTTTGATTGTATTCTGTCCAGTCTTTACCTGTGTTTGCCCTCTGGTCCATTGGATGGCTCTAATGTTCAGTGTGAATTTTTTTCCTTCTCTGTTGCTGTCATTATAACTTCCCACTTTTATCTGTTGCACACCTCCCTGTGCGCTCAGTTGCCAGTTTACAATGTCGTATATGGCTGGAAGATTCCCATTCATGTCAAAATAAATCTTTTTGTCATCTTTGGTCGTAAAATGAACTGATTTCATGCCACGCAGAACCTAATGAAATTAAAAAAAAGATTCTTTTTATATGCTGTTACAATACAGGACGACATGCTTCCATAATGTACAGTAACTCAACAGTATTGATGTCACTAATTATTTCCATTTCTTCAATTCATCCTAATTCTGCAGGACTGTGCTGGTTTTGGGACCACAAAGGGGCCTTCACTTTAATTGAATCTATAAACAAAGCTTTATTCTAGTTTTAGATAGAGTAAGGAATGGTTGGAACTAGAGGCATGACTAGAACCTTAAGGCCCCTTGTGCAAATAACCATAAAGAGCCCTCCAGCCCCCAGCCAGGGCTCCCTCACGTGACAGAATGCAAGGTCCTGGTCACAAGTGCGACCTTTGTGACCCTGTTAGCTCTTCCATTGGTGTCAATATTTTTTATTTTTATTTTTATTTTTTTTTACCATTTTAATTATTTGTTATTTTTACAATTTTACAATTTTATTTATTTTTATTGTTTACAACAATTGTTTCAGAGCCCCATTGGGGGGGGGGGGGGCTTTGGTAAAACCTCAGGGGTCTAAACAAATCCTTTGAGACAGAGAAAAGAGATTAAGGACACAACCCTTAATCTCCTCCTCTGTAGTCTCAGCTCTACAGAAAAAAAGGACAGGAACAGCTCTGTACAGAGTGTCCCATTCATTCCTTAACTGAAGCATAGTAAACACAGCTTTCTATGCCTAAGTTATGAATGAACAGAGTCAGTGATTTGGTACAGATCACTGACTCTATTCACTGAGACAAGGAAGGGGCTGGTAAATGACACATTCCTGAGGATCCTGACAGATCCTCCACAGCAGCCAGTGGGAGAGGGCTGAAAGGCTGCAGCAGAAAACTGGAGGGGATTGATTCCTTTATATGCCCCCCCCCCCCAGAGCATGGGGCTGGATCGCAATTGCCACCTCTGTGACCCCTGTATGTGTGCCCCTGGTTAGAACCCTGTAGGCACAACAGACACTACAAACTGAGGCAAAATACCCACTTAAACAATTGTCACTAGAACGAGTGTACCCATTGGAAGATTTCCCCAGAATTTCTGTCCTTTGAGAACTGTAAATTTTTGGATATCGTATTACTTTATGTTCCAGTGCCAATGGTCTCCAAGACAAAAAGAGGGTGATTCTCCTCAGCCGGGACAAAGACAGATACTAAAACCTAACAGAGATTCTAACACTAAACAGAGAGTCTAACCAAAGCTAATTAAAAAAAATCTAGCTAGAGATACAGAAAAAATTGTCACAATTTTGATAGAATAAATGCAGGAATTAGGTTCGGTATGATCAAAATTGGCATACTGGTATACCTTTTTGCATAAAATAAAGGCAATAATTACTTTCCTAGCAATATTTGTGCACACATATAGATTAAAGTGTTTCTAAAGGCTGTTCTTTTTGCCTTCGTGCATTCTATGCACGAAGGTAAAAAAAATGTATCTAGATCTCCCCCAAAGTCCCCCTTCCCTTATACCAGTGGTCCTCAACCTTCCTAACACCGCGACCCTTTAATACAGTTCCTCATGTTGTGGTGACCCCCAACCATAAAATTATTTACTCAGTAATTATATTTTACGAAGTGTCGTTTTACCTTCAATATTGCTGCTTTCAACACAGTAGCTGCTTTCAACACTGTAGCTGCTTTCAACACTGTATCTGCTTTCAACACTGTATCTGCTTTCAACACTGTATCTGCTTTCAACACTGTAGCTGCTTTCAACACAGTAGCTGCTCTTTACATATCGGAAATATGTGTTTTCTGATGGTCTTAGGCAACCCCTGTAAAAAAGAGTCTTTCAACCCCCAAAGGGGTCGCGACCCACAGGTTGAGAACCACTGCCTTATACCTACCTGAGCCTGATCTCGATCCAGTGATGTGGAGGCTCTCTCCTCTTTCTCATTCCCCACAGGGCAAATTGATAGCAGTGGGAGCCATTGGACCTCAAGAATTAGATTGGCCGTCAGTACTTCCGGATTGATCAATATTCAGATTTATACCATAGTTTGTGAACTCTATACCTTTCCTTCAAACTAAAAAATACATCCTAATTTGGGTTATTTTCACCAAAGACATGTAGCAGAATACATCTCGGCCTAAATTTATGAAGAACAATTATTTATTTGCAAACTTTTATAACAGAAACAATGAAAAATGTGTTTTTTTTCAAAATTTTCTGTCTTTTTTTGTTAATTTAGCAAAGAAATAAAAACCCCAGCAGTGATTAAATACCACGAAAAAGAAAGCTCTAGTGTAAAGAAAATGATAAAATTTTAGTTTGGGTACAATGTTGTATGACCGCGCAATTGTCATTCAAATTGTGAGAGCGCTGAAACCTGAAAAATGGGCAGGAAGGGGTAAAAGTGCCCGGTATGGAAGAGGTAATATCAATGTCAAAATTTTACGATCTCTGCCAGGGTGCGCAAACTTTTTAGCATAACTGTACATGCAGGCCGCATAAAGATCTCTTTGATCTCTTTCCTGTATGTAATGCCTTCCTGGTCATCATCTATTTAGACCTTAGATGTTTAGCAACCCGCAAGTGTTTGGGAATTCTACAAATCAACGATTCAGCAAGTGATGTCTCTTCCTGAACCTGAAAGGACCCTGGGTTCCGTACAACCTTGAGAAGATGCCCAGCTCACTCAGCACCAGAAAAAGAAATAGAAGTGGGTGACAACACCTTTCAGAACAAACTCTAATGTATGTCTCTTCAGTCTGTCATTTGGAGTTAAAATAAATATCACCACATTGGGGTTAATTTAGAGTGTGTCAGTTGAATTACATCTACGCCTTAAAATAATACCTCCCAAGGATGAAAAGGGAATGGTTCTTGGCATTTTTCCAGTGGTGCTGGACAACCGTTTAATCTACGATTTAAGATATTATGCAGTGCCCAGGCCAAGGAATAAACTGCAATATAAACACTGTAGGTGACCCTCAGCACCAAAACACTGCTGAACGTGTTTCCAAGTGGTTCTTGACCTGTGCATTTTTTGGTGTTGTTCGGAAGAATTGCCCCTGGTGTTTCCCACTTGCAACCAAAGTTCCCTTCCCAAAATTCCTTCAGGTAAATGTCATCTGGGGTCTTCTTGGGATTAGTAGCATTGAGGAAGTCTTTGAATCCTGGAATTTGACCACTGTGCAGTGCAAACCCAATGGTTCCCTGAAGAATGGTCCAGTACTTTTCTTTGGAGACTAAGGCTGACGTTGACCACGACTCACTAGCTATCCAAGTCTTCCCTGTGATGTTTTGTTTCAAGAGTTCCTCCACTACAGGGAGAAGGTTTGACCCACTAGAAAAGACAACCATGGCAGAAGCATTGGACTCTGCGATGAGTTTTGAAAGCAGTGGCGCATTTCGATCAAGGCGACTAGTGAGGATGTACCCTGTAAAGGCAACACAAGCCCCAGATTTTAGGATCTCCAACTTAGTGGCTTGAATGCCTTCATGACCATAGTCAGTGTCCTCAGCTATCAGTCCTATCCATGTCCAACCAAAAAAAGAAACTAGTTGAGCCAGTCCACGTGACTGAAATGTATCGCTAGGAACAGTCCTAAAGAATGATGGGAACTGAGTCCTGTCACTTAGACGGGAACTTGTGGAGAAATAACTGATCTGCAAAGAAAAAGAAACAATAGCATGATAAGAAGCTGAAGCTTAATATATGGCTTGTGAAACAGTTATCACTGCTGGTATATGGTCTTCCACTGGGCAGTTAACAGCTTAATGTAACAACAGATGGACTCTACAGTAGGTACATCCAAGGCTCAGTTCCCAAAAAAAACAATAATGGGAGCTGTCTGACCAGGCAGAAGACCTGATTTTTCACTGTAGTGGTTAGTTATCACATAAAGGTCTTGTTCCTACTCCATCCTGTGATTGGACTGTAAACAAAGAATGGGCAGATTGATGAGTTCATCTCTTTGTCACTCTGCTCTCTGCTCCTATCAGCATGTTTTTTTTTTAGTGCATGAGCACTGCAATACAGCTGACTCCTTGTGCTGCTTATTCCTCTCCCAGCATGAGCTCTGCTATAAAAAGACTACAAGAGGCTAATACCACAAGCAATGGAGTTTAACTTGAAACAGGCATCTCCCTCCAGTGAACTATAGATTGTGTTGACATACATAGATTCATATTTCCTTAGGCTCCAGACATGTAAGTACTATTATAAAAAGGGGAGACAGTGTATGGATTTAAGTTGGTATGAACTTAAAGTGAATATGTTTTGCATTTTAAAAGTTTAAAAATTAAATATCCGATCGAACCAAAGATGCCACGAGACACCTCCTATTACTTTTATTACCATGATAACACAGTTCTGTGTTCCTCTCTGATTTAGTATCAATTTGTTACTTGGGCTGGAGGTTCTTCCTGGCTAAGCTCCACCAATTGTCATTCATCTGTCCAATAAGAATCTCACAAAGACAAACCTCAGTAAAAAGTGAACCTACGTTATAAATCAGAGAGGGACTTAAAAGTGGCTTTCGTGGCAAATAAAATTAGTAGGAGGAAATTCCCAAGAGCAGTCGTGTCTGGCTTTGACTTTCAAAAGTTAAAATAGAGTGCAGGTTCACTTTATTAAGTCCATTCCTGTTCAGGAACCTAAATCAACACAAACAAAACCATTGAAAATGCACGACACCCTCCGAAAGTGAAATGTGTTTGAACTGTAAATCTGGTTTTAAGAAGCTAATGGAACCAAATATTGTGATTTTGGTTTGGACTAATTTATAAAGCAGCAGTATGGCCTTACCATGGCAACACTGCTGCTTGAAAAAAAAAACATATTGGCACATTTCTAAAGCACAGCAATGTGAACTAAAAATGGACATATGATCACAGTTGGCATGTCTGATCCATCAGCACCACGTCCAAATATTTACATGTACAACAAAAGAGTGCCTCACTCACTGCTTAAGAGATAATAATTTCAAAATAATAATTTCAAAAACAAGATCGATGCAATTCGTAGGGGCATTTCCACCGCACAGACATCTATCCCTCTCGGCATACCTTATACTAAACCTCCCTAAACACTTTCCGCTTTTGACCTTGCTACTACCGAAGAGGTCACTAAGGCTTTCTCAGAAGCCCGTCTCACTACCCGTCTCACTACCTGTCCCCTCACAACTACTATGGTCACCCTCTTCTTCCATCCTATGCTCCCTCACTCACATCTTCAATCTTTCCCTCTCTACTGGTGCCTTCCCCTCCCCTCTAAAGCATGCGCACATCACTCCCATACTCAAAAAGCCCTCCCTGGACCCCACCAACCTGAACAACTTAAGACCCATCTTCCTGCTCCCGTTTACTTCTAAACTCTTAGAACGCTTGGTCTACAATCGCCTGAGCTCCCACCTCACCGACAACAACCTTCTTGACCATTTACAGTCTGGATTTCACTCACTACACTCCACTGAAACTGCCCTATTGAAACTCACTAATGATCTACTAACTGCTAAAACCAATGGCCACTGCTCAGTACTCATCCCAACCAATGGCCACTACTCCGTACTCATCCCAATGGCCACTACTCCGTACTCATCCCAACCAATGGCCACTACTCCGTACTCATCCCAACCAATGGCCACAACTCCGTACTCATCCCAATGGCCACTACTCCGTACTTATCCCCACCAATGGCCACTACTCCGTACTCATCCCAATGGCCACTACTCCGTACTCATCCCAGCCAATGGCCACTGCTCCGTACTCATCCCAATGGCCACTACTCCGTACTCATCCCAACCAATGGCCACTACTCCGTACTCTTACTACTTGACCTCTCTGCGGCTTTTGATACTGTTGACCAAACACAGATTAACCTCGTTATAACCAACATCAATTTATATAAATTAGATTAATGTAAATTACCCATACTGATACTTATATAAATTGATGTTGGTTATAACGAGGTTAATCTGTGCTGTCATATAGACTTTGATGTGTAAAAAAAGAATTACTATTTGAATAGACTGTATTTCATGATCCCTTCTGTATTTACAGTGCTTCCCCCTCCTTTGAACCCCTGAAGAAGCCAACTCAGTGAAACACATTGGGATTTACCATCTTATCACCTTCCTAAATTTATGTTATACTTATTGGTGACCCTTTGGTCATGGTTGGTCAGTGTTACAAGAGGGAAGGTGTGAAATGGGGTTCACTGTACTGAAGGATATATGTTCTTACCTGTTTTTATGGGAGGGCGTGTATGTTCTATTTCACTATATGTAATAAAGCTTAATATTTTTTATACATCCATTGTGTCGAAGTTTTCTATCCTGAGGGTATACGAGCACCTTAAAAATCCCTTACGCCTTTGCTCGTTTTTGTACATGTAAATATTTGGACGTGGTGCTGATAGATCAGATATAGCAACTGTGTACATATGTCCATTTTTTTTAGTTCACATTGCTGTGATTTAGAAATATGCTGATATGTTTTTTTCAAGCAGCAGTACGGCCATGGTAAGGCCATACTGCTGCATTATAAATGAGTCCAAACCAAAATCACAATATTTGGTCCTATTAGCTTCTTAAAACAAGATTTACAGTTTAAACACATTTCACTTTCGGAGGGTGTTGTGCATATTCAATGGGTTTGTTTGTGTTGATTTAGGTTCCTGAGCAGGAATGGACTTAATAAAGTGAACCTGCACCCTATTTTAAGTTTTGAAAGTAAAAGCCAGACATGACTGCTCTTGGGCATTTCCAACTTGGTGAAACGCATGGGAATTTACCGTCTTATCACCTTCCTAAATTCATGTTATACTTATTGGTGACCCTTTGGTCATGGTTGATCAGTGTTACATGAGGGAAGGTGTAAAATGGGGTTCACTGTACTGAAGGATTCATATTCTTACCTATCTTTATGGGAGGGCGTGTATGTTCTATTTTACTATGTGTAATAAAGCCTAATATTTTTTATACATCCATTGGTTTTCTATTCTGAGGGTATACAAGCACCTTAAAAGTCCTTTACAAATGGACATACTGTATGTTCTACTTGTTTTGGGACTTCAAAGCTCTATTTTCTCCAATGAATGGAAAAAAAAACGTTCTGGGAGGAGAGCCTGGTCACATAACTGTCAAGAGTTAAGCACCTCATGGTACATCAATGGTCCCATCCAACTTCACTTTATGAAGGACATGTAAAATATGGATGCATTGTAAAGTAAACATACAAACAAGAAAATTAAGCCACTTAGTCATGATTTCCAGGAAAATGTTCAAGACCTTAAGTGCAGTAATACAGAAAAGGGCCAACTTTCCTGGGATTTCCACGTATAGAAACCTTGCTTATGGAGTTATGCAATGGGATTCAGAATTTATGACTTTGCTCTTACTTTTTTTTGTTGCATGATTGTTTTGAGTCGGTGGCTCGATATGCACTGAAGCAAGGCAGACAATGTTGTAGTATTTTCAGGAGTCACACTCCATATTTTCTCTGTAGCAATTGAGCTTAAGTTTACATTGCAGGGGTTTCAGAAGGTGCTGATTCAGAAGGTCAGAAGGAGAGGTCAGCTATGGCAGCTTTCATGTTTTTCCAAACACAGGTTTCTCTTGAGAGTTTTGGTGGGTGACATAATGTGAATGCCTTGGGGGTTGTAATCCTGAGCCACTAACTCACAATAAGCATGTATCTTTCAAGGGTTCCAAGACCTGTTATATGCATGCTTATTGGAAGACCTAACTGTTGGCATTGAAGACCCTTACATGTTACTAAACAGTGTATCACCATTAAACAAAAGAATTTCCAGCTTTCAAAACATTTAGGCTACTTTCACACTGAGGAATTTTTGAAGCATTTTTGCATTAACCACTTCCAGTCCGGACACTTTTACCCCCTTCCAGTCCGGACACTTTCACCCCCTTCCTGTCCGGACACTTTCCCCCCCTTCCAGTCCGGACACTTTCACCCCCTTCCTGTCCGGACACTTTCACCCCCTTCCAGTCCGGACACTTTCACCCCCTTCCTGTCCGGACACTTTCACCCCCTTCCAGTCCGGACACTTTCACCCCCTTCCAGTCCGGACACTTTCACCCCCTTCCAGTCCGGACACTTTCACCCCCTTCCAGTCCAGGCCAATTTTCAGCTTTCAGCGCTATCACACTTTGAATGACAATTGCGCGGTCATGCAATACTGTACCCATATGAATTTTTTAGCATTTTTTTGAGACATATAAAGCGTTATTTTGGTGGTATTATTCACCACTGGGATTTTTATTTTTTTTTTGCTATGTAAATGAAAATGTCCAAAAATTTTGAAAAAAAGTGTTTTTCTTATACAATTTTGCAAATAAATAGTATTTCATCATAAATCGTGGCCAAAATGTATTCCGTTATCTTTTTAGTAAAAAAAAAATAAAATAAACCAAATTAGTTTATAACCAAAAATTATAATTTTTAAACATTTTTATTTACATTTTTTTTATTTTTTTATATTATTATTTATGTTTTTTTTTTTTTTAAACATACTGTCATCCTAGCAGTACAGTGTCACCATGGTGTCACTGTGCTACTTGTGGGGGGGTGATGAAGTTTTTTTTTTTTACACTGATTGCTTTTACATCCATAAAGGCTGTAAAAGCAATCATTTCTACTTCTCTCTAGCTGCATTCTTGCAGCCATTGAGAACTACTGTGTGAGCTGTGATTGGTCACAGCTTGTCACATGGTACAAGGCTGTTGTGAATAGCCCTGTACCATGTGACCTCTGTGATCATTCACAGATATCAGATTTTTAGTAAGCAATGATGTCAGAAGTGACATCTTGCGTACTGCTCAGCATGTGATCACTGATTGGCCAATCGCTGATCACCTCGCACAGAGGTCCCGCCCGATGATCGATGTTCCACTGTGTCTGGAGGACACAGCGGGCACTGGATCGCGGTGCTGCGTGCTCCCAGAGAGCGCGCACAAGCAGGGAGCGAGGAGGCCGTTTATAAACAGTCACCCGACCCTGCACTGCCACCGTCCAGCCGTTTATATATACAACAGCCGGACGGGAAGTGGTTAAAAAAAGAACCTGAAAAGCTCAATAAAAATGCTTCTCTACGTATGTGAATATATATCTATGTAAGTTTTCACACTGAGGAGTTGTGCTTGTGGTGCGGTGCAAAAACTCCCTTTGCAGCATCTTTGGGGCATGTTTAGTGAGTTAAAAAAACACCCCAAAAATTCCTCTTCCCGTTGAAATCAATGGAAAGCACCTGAAAAAACTACTGAAAGCGCCGAAAAAATGCCTCCGGGAAGCGTTTTTGGTGCAGTTTTTAGTCACATGTCCTTTTAAAATGCTCAAAAAGTGAGGCAAATTGTGTTTTTGCTGTGTTTTTGCAGTGGATCAGTGTGAAAGTAGCTTTAAAGTCACTTCCAGTAATTTTTATGCACATACCTGGGGGTACCAGTGCAGTCCCAGCACTCTGGCCATGGTCAATGAGCTAGCAGAACTGGAGTCCCCTATTACTCCCCCTAGTGGGGTAGACTCATTGAGACAGCGGTAGTTTGGGATAGAGCGGTAACCTCCCCCAGTAAGGATGCCCATAGCTCCCTCTAGTGCTCGTCCTGGTGAAGCACAAGAGTCAGACAAATGTACTCCCAATGTTACGTTGGGGAGGAAGGAAGCTGAGTTGTTGATTTCTTCCACTGCCAGGAGAAGAGACTGAAGCCACTGGAAGGTGAGGGGAACAAAGCTGGAAGAGAAACAAATTAGATGGACAGTAACTTATGGTAACCTATGATTTATTTATTTCAGGTACTTATATAGCACCATCAATGTATGCAGCACTTTACATATATATGGTACATTCACATCAGTCCCTAACCCTCAAGGGGCGTACAATCTAAGGTCCCTAACCCTCAAGGGGCGTACAATCTAAGGTCCCTAACCCTCAAGGGACGTACAATCTAAGGTCCCTAACCCTCAAGGGGCGTACAATCTAAGGTCCCTAACCCTCAAGGGGCGTACAATCTAAGGTCCCTAACCCTCAAGGGGCGTACAATCTAAGGTCCCTAACCCTCAAGGGGCGTACAATCTAAGGTCCCTAACTCACATTCATACATACACATACTAGGGACAATTTAGACAGGAGCCAATTCACCTACCAGCATGTCTTTGGAGTGTGGGAGGAAACCGGAGTACCCAGAGGAAACCCATGTAGGCACAGGGAGAAAATGCAAACTCCAGGCAGGTAGTGCCGTGATTGGGATTCAAACCAACGACCCTAGTACTGCCAGGCGGAAGTGCTAACCATTTAGCCACTGTGCTGCCCATTTTGATTTGATATTACTGCCCTATGCAGTAGTTTCCTTAGCCTCTGATAGTTCTAGTTTTTCTAGTTTTTTATAGTTTACTTTAGTTTTATATTTTTCTAGTTCAGGTTTTATCTAAGCTCACTGTTATTGTGTGCTTTTACCTGCTGTTTTGGAGTGTTCCTGGAAATAATGTAAGTGGATCTCATGTTATGGGTATGCACCACTGGCCAACCACTAAGACGTTTATTGCCAATGTTGCATGCTGAGGAAGAGTATAAATATTTGGGAGTGATTTTGGAAAGTTCTGGCTCTGCTCGATGAGGGTATATGTTGCTGTGTTTTCCTGTCCTCCAAGGCCTGCTGCCTGGGGAGGGTATGCTGTGTTACAGGGAGGCCCAAGCCCGGAGGCCTAAAGCTTTATGTTGCCCTTCTGGAGGGTATATCCAGGGGAATAGTAACAGGAAGGTGATTGTCTGGATTGGAGCACCAGGGGTGAAGACTTAATTGCTGACGTCTCTCCTGGAGACCTATCTGGAAGCAACTATCGATGAACATTGCAGAAAGGTCTGGTGGCTCATTCAAGGGGTATGTGTGCTGCAAAGAACCTGCTTTGCCATCTTTGCAAGCTATCGCCTTTGGAAGCAGAGCTTCAACAAGGATATGCTCAGATTGAGATGGAACTACTGGCAGCAGTGCTTGGGATGGAGAAATTCTGCCAATACACCTACGGATGACATCAGTGGCCAAACAATAGGCATAGCAGCCCATGTGACTGCTATGGGGCCAGGGGGTGGGTGGGAAGGGGCCCCATTAAGTGGGCTTTTGAGGTATGTTAAATATAAAACTCTGTAAGAATGTGAAGAACTGGAGAATTTGCTGTTGACACTGACCCTGCACCCCCTATATAATTTCCCACCAAGAAGAGCAGGCTGCCATCAAACACACGGGTGGAATCTGGAATCTTCTGGATGGTGTTGCTACACGTTATGCAGTAAGGCTATGCACTTCATGGCCAGCACTAAAAATGACCCTGTATGCTCCAGGCAATCTTTTTAAAGCAGGGGTGGGCAACTGTGGCCCACCAGCGGTTGTGGAACTACATGTCCCACAAAGCATTTCAAGATGACCGTTACAAGCATGACTCCCAGAGACAAAGTCTGATGGGAAGACTGACAGTTACTCCAAGAGGCAGAGGCATGATGGGACTTGTAGTTTTGCAACAGCAGGAGAGCCGCAGTTGCTCACCCTTGTCCTAAAGCTGTTGGAAACCCAGAGCACCACCTCAGCTAAAAACTGACAGCTAAGCCACAGTTTGAATTTATATCAGTGTTATAACTGCAATTGTGTGCAGGAGTATTATAATAAAAATTATGATGACTATTTTTACTGCTAGTGCAACTTTTTTTTTTCTTTTTTCATTTTTTTACTGACTACTAGAATACCTAATTCAGAATTTGTATGCTCTGGCAGTGTTTGCTTAGCATTTAATCTAAGCCCCTGAGATGCTGAAAAGACAAATGAGCTACTGAGGACAGAGTGGTTAGGAGGAAAACTGATTTTAAAGTGGCGTTCCACCCAAAAGTGGAAGCTCCGCTTATCTGAAACATTTGGCACCTTTTGGGAGGGAGGGGGAGTGGGTACTGGGTTTTGACAGGTATCTGCTCCAACTTTGGCTCAGTTCTCAGCGACCCTTCCCCCCGCAGTCCTGTGGGACATTTTACATCCCATTCACACGTGCAGCCGGAAACTGGCTGTGAAGCTGCAAGGTTTCAATGCCGAATTCCCTTAGTCAAGATGGTGGCGCCAGTACCTGACGGCCGATTAACGAATCGGCTCGAGGTGAGGACACCACTGGGTCCCTGGGCAGGTAGCGTTTGTAGCGGCTGACTTTTACATTTTGGGAGGGGAGGCTGGAATTCCTCTTTAAGAGTGAATTCTCTGCACCAGGGGCGGACTGACAATTCATGGGGCCCCCGGGCAATAGGGGATCATGGGGCCCCTGTGTCTTTGCCCAAACTCAAAAAAGCCTATGAAAAAGGTGCCAGGGGCATCTCATGGGGCCCCCTACTGACCCCGGGCCCTCGGGCAGTGCCCAAGTTTCCAAATGGTCAGTCTGCCCTTGCTCTGCACTGATGGCCCCCTATTTGCTTACAACCCCTAACCACAGCACTGGTCCCTAGTAACTGTCTATGCTGACAGCATATAGACAAACTTTATCTCAATATCAGTGACACTGTCAGGTGAGAAAAGTCACTAGAGGGTCTCATCAAAATTTTGTTGGGTCCCCCAGACTTGTAGGTGACATTCATTAGTACATTCAAACCATAATCCTCTGGAGAGTGTTACAAAGAAGACACTTTTAAAATATTCCAAAAGGACTGAGGTGCATGCTACTTCAAATTCAGATGAAATACTTTGACATCTGATACTGTCCACATTTTAATGTGGCCAGCAGAGTCAAAATTACCTACAATGGGGGCACCATATTAGATAAGTTAAGGAAAAGAGAACATAGAGGCCTTATAAATATACTGTATCACCCAACATATGGTTTCTGCCCAGTAACCAAAAAACATGCATACAAAAAAGGGGGGCCGTGAAAAGAGATTCACAAAAAAAGTGGTTACATAATGGACAGAGTACGATACTCAAAGTTGGTCCTGACGAAGCCCAGTAAGATACGCCCATCGGTGAAACGCGTTGACGTCATACGTCAGACACGTCACTTCCGGTCATACGCATTGGCGCCATACACGCTGACCAGAAGGGAAGTGGCCTTATCTGCTGCCCACGAGTCGTGCAAGGCTGCACAAGCACCGAGGGGAGAACGGAGCCCGTCGGATAAAGTCCCGACGATGGCGGCTAAGAGAGTATCACCTATGGCTTGGGTGGTGAGTGAACTGTCATACAGCTACACGGAATAAGGCGTTTGATCGCCACTTTATACATTTCTACGCCATAATATATATTGATTGACTGTCCATCTGTCCATTTGTCATCAATTCATTACAGGATGGGGACAGTATGATTTACCATCCAGGTGCTAGACACCTTTTATATATTACAAGAAATGGAGGACCCAGCAGGCTTTACACTTTCATCAATATTAAGGTGGTTAATAGCCTGCATGTTGCGGTGAAGAAACCCCTTGAAGCAGGGCCCTGCCATCTTATTTACATTAAGGATATCAATGGTGATTCTTCCACTACTGACTCTGCATCCATACAAAATGGACTTGTTCATTGTGTATCAATACATGTTCCCCACCTACTCATGCCCTCAATTATGATGTTTTCTTGCTATCATCTGGTTATTATAGGGGCATACGTATCCCCATATTTATCCACAATTTTTCACCCACATTACCTTAGGGTTTATGGGTAATTATATTACTGTCATTTGGTGCTTGATATCAGCCATTATTGCATAGTATTGCATAGTATAGCAGCTAGGCTGCAGGGGCGGACTGACCATTTGGAAACTCGGGCACTGCCCGAGGGCCCGGGGTCAGTACGGGGCCCCATGAGATGCCGCTGGTACCTTTTTCATAGGCTTTTTTGAGTTTGGGCAAGGACACAGGGGCCCCATGATCCCCTATTGCCCGGGGGCCCCATGAGTTGTCAGTCCGCCCCTGCTAGGCTGTGAAAAAGTCTTACATGTGTGGTATACCCTTACTCAGGAGGAGTAGCAGAATGTGTTTTGGGGTGTAATTGCCATGTGTGAGATATTAAAATGTTTTATTTAACTTGTAAAAAGGGAGATTTGGGGTGGTATTTGTACTGTCCTGGCATTTTAGAGTCTCAAGAAATGAGGCACAGTCAGGATTGATCAATTTTTAATGATACATTGTGTCTGAACGGATCAATAACATTGATCAGATCAGCACTATACCAGCGTTATACCACATTAGTATAGCGTCCCCAAAAATGCAGCTTTAGCGAGATCAGCCCCGGCACCTGCTAGCACCTGCATTTAGCCCCTACGCTTACCCCCCCCCTTCTCCCCCAGCAAGTGCAGTGTCAGTAGGTCACTGTCACTTGATACATTGCACACAAAACCGCAGTGTTCACAGAATCAGGCCTGATCTCTGTTAGCACTTGCCGGTAAATTTTGATGACCCTCATATGCAGCAGAGTGCCAGTACTAGTGCCGCACTACCTTTTGGTGAACTGGCGAGTACCAGCGGTTGAGTACATCCTGGGTTTTCACATACCTCTTAGATTGTAAGCTCCAAGGAGCAGGGCCCTCCTAACCCTCTTGTATTGAACTGTATTTTTGCTGTATTGTCTCCCATTATATTGTAAAGTGCTGAGCAAACAGTTGGCGCTATATAAATCCTGTATATTAATAATAATATATAAATCCTGTATAATAATAATAATAATATATAAATCCTGTATAATAATAATAATAGTATATAATACCTTATGGTACAATTTTTTGATACACCCCCTACCTGGTGGTGTAACCAATGTGTTGGTGCTGCAAGTGTATTAGACAGTTATCTGTCACTATATATGCAGCACTCTATCACTAAGACCGATCTTGATGTTGCTTTTATGTGATTTTAGGTCTTTTTGTATTATCTCATACTGAGGTGATGGTGAACCAGGGTATTTACCCTATTGTCTATTTATATTGTGTAATAAAGCATAATTTTTGGAACTACTTTGAGTATCGCACTCTGTCCATTATGTAACCACTTTTTTGTGAATCTCTTTTCACAGCCCCCCTTTTTTGTATGCACCTTATTAGATCCCTGATGAAATCTTTTTGCTGCATGCGTGGTGGCAGGATCCCCTCTGATGACCAACTTGCCTCTGATACATTGATCCTTAAAAAGGAGGAGCAGCGGTGGCAGGGTCTGCCCAAGAGCCATTGACAGGCAGTGCCTGAATGACATGATTATTGGCTACATTGGGTCCAGGGATGATGAGGACATTTTTCAGAAGTGAGGACTACATGGATTTTCACAGTATGCACTGAAGCTTCTAATTGACCCTGTAACAAATGTGCCATCTCAGAGAGCCTTCAGTGGAGTAAGAGGCATCGCTACAGAAGTTTGAATCTACCCGTCCACTAACAGTTTATTTTTTTTTTTTAATTTAAATATTTATTAATTTTTCATGTTATTACATAAAATTCATAAGAAGAGACATAATACATATAAATAATCCATACATTTCTACTTTGTCCCTTCTATTTACCTCTTTTCTTTCCCTTCCCTCCCAACCCACCTTTTTCCCCCTTCCCCCCTCCCTCCCCTCTGCAAGGTCTCCAATCTCCCAAGGCCCAATAACTTTAAGTAACTTCCTAGTTTAGAGTTTTCTATATTTCTCTTTCAATCCTGATTTTTCCCATTTTTCCCATCGCGATTGGTATAATTTCAACCTGTCTTCCTGAGTATAATAAGATTTTTCCATTCTACTAATCTGGTTTACCCTATTGATCCAATCCTCCTCCGTCGGCACCTCTGTCTTCCACCAAAACTTGGGAATCAACCTTTTTGCAGCACTTAAATAGTACCATACTCCTGATTCTTTGTATTTATTTACTGTTGTCTCAACATTATGTAGGAGACACATGGTTGGGTTTAATCCTATGTCATTTCCAGTTATTATTTCTATTAATTTGACTATTGTCTTCCAGAAAACCTGAATTTTTGGACATTGCCACCAAATATGAAACACCGTGCCCTCCTCCCCACATCCTCTCCAACACATTTTTGAATTCTCCCCCCTCATCCTGTGCTCAGTGCTCGGTGTAATATGCCATCGTCCACTAACAGTTTAGACTGAATCTCCTTCACTGAAATAAAATGAATGAAATCTTTAAAAAAAAGTGTGTGTGTGTGGGGGGGGAGGGGGGGAGGGGTGTTAGTGCAATTAGGTGGCACCCTCCCTTAGGATTTATAGGTCACAGGTGGTCACAGGGCGGGAGGAGTTGGGTGGAGAGTGCCGAGAGATAGGAGCTCAGCTCCGTAGTTGGCACCCATGGGACTTGGTGGGGCCCTTCCTGCAAAGGTGTAGCCTCCCAATGTCTGGTATTCCTCAAATGGGGAATACCTGGAGAGGTCCTGGCACAATGAGTGGGGCTGAAGTGGGGGACAGGACTAGAAGCATACGTCATTGGGAAAAGTGCCAACCGCAGACGACTAACAGAGTGAGAAGCTGAGTAGGGAGCTTACAATGCTCCAAAGTGATATGTAACCTAATTGTGTATTCTGAAATTGGATACCTGGAATTTATAAGTGTTATAACTGTGTGCTCTGAAGGTGCTCACGTTGATGTTGGAAAGTAAAGTTTCTGCAAATACATTGGACTCGCCTCCCTTACTGCTTTTTTCCTATCTGAGGAATGGTTGACCAGTTTAACTGGAAGCCTGCGGGGCAGAGTGTGTGGCAAAGAACTGTATATGTGCTAGTAGAGGTAAACACGATGGCTCCCTTTGGGAGAAGAGACACACACTAATGTAAGAGAAGGACAGTGAGGTCTGTTAGTGGTACCCATGTATGGAATGTTATGCCCATGTTGAAATGGCCCTGCCTACACAAAACTGTGAGATTGGAGGATGTTTTTTGTACCTTACAAAGGTAGCCTAGTGTCATATGTTTCTCTATCTTGACCAGTTGCTTCAAACCTTTAAACTCTGCAGGAGAGCAGGAACTGCACTTCATTAATTGAGGAAAGTTCCACCCACATTCGGAACATTCTGCTGGGGTATTGGGAAGCAATGATGGTTGAAAGCATTTCAGGTGTGTAGCGTGGCCCAACATTTGGCTCAGCAGTTTCTTTCAGACTGTTCTTGGGTAAGGCATTGACCAGCTGTTGTTCAGGCCCAGTAATTGTAGGTCAGATCATTGTATGTTCTATTTACATGAACAGGGAAGACACCATCGACAGTGATGTCACTGGTCCAATAAAGACCTCTGATATCACTTGCCAGAAGCCCACATGTCTCCTTTCCACTAGATGTTAAGCTTTGCCCAATGCCTAGCTCAGCACTATCTTTTAGAAAGGTCTTGGTTATGGCATTGGCCAGCAGTTGTTCTGAGGACCCAGTAATGTTCTTAGACTTAAGGGTCACATATGAAATGATAATGATATAGAAGTTGTAATGAGGATATTTACTTACGTGTTGCAGGTCACAGCAGGAGGTGGGGTTCTGTAGGTCAGACCATGGTATGTCCTGTATACATGGACTGGAAAGACACCACCAACAATGATGTCACCAGTCCGATAAAGAGCTGTGATATCACTTCCCAGAAGCCCACACATTTTCTTCCCAGCAGCACAGGGGATCAGGAGCCAGGTGAAGAGCAGAGAACAGGACAATTTGTGACAGGAGAGAAACTGGCACAACAATACCAAGGGCCCCAGAACAATAGGGGCCAACATTACTGTGGGCAAGGAGTGGGATTTGCAATGTAGGAAAGAGCTAGATTAAAATAATAAAGAGGGTGAAAAGGAGAAAAGAAAAAGGAGAGCAAAGGGGAAAAGAAAGCAATGGGAGAGGACAAAGGGAGAGAGATAGGGGAAGGAAGGAAGAGAGAGAGAGAGAGAGAGAGAGAGAGCGAGAGAGACAGAGGGAGAAGGGAGGACTGAAAGAGAGAGACAAGAGGAAGAGAGAAAATCAGGAGGAAGAACAGGGAGAGAGTGAGAGAGAGAGAGGAAATGAAAGAGGGTGAAGAAAGGACAAAGGCAGGAGAAGAAAGAAAGAAAAAGAGAGAAAAAGTAGGGAAAGACAGTGAAGGACAAATGAAGAATGGCAAGGAAAGATTAAAAAATGATTAGAAGAAAGAAAGAAAGAAAGAAAGAAAGAAAGGAGGCAAAGGAAGGAAGGAAAAGAAACTAGAGAGAGAAAGATTGAGAGAGGGAAAGGGATGGTGGTGGTGGTGGTGGTAATGTCTGGATTAAATGGATGAGGAAGGTAGGTAAGAAGAACAAAAGGAGGAAGGAAAGTAGGAAGGAAGGTAGGTAGGTGAGAAGAAGAAAGGGAGGAAGGAAGGAAGGAGGAGGAGGAATGGAGTATAGAATAAGATAAGGGAGATAGGAGTGTAAGCAATGAAGGAATGCAGGATAAAAAGAAAGAGGAGATACACAGATGATAAGAGGGAAAAAAGAGAAATAAAGAATAATAGAGTAGGATAGATAGAGGGATCAATGAGAGAGCTTCAGAAGGCGATTAATGGCTTTTCAGGCAGAAAGTATCGCAGAGTCCCCAGCTCTCCATCCCTCGTTGTAGATTAGTGCTAAGTGCTGGCTTTTTTATATAGTGAACTGCCCAGGGAGGTATATTGCATCAATTGCATATTACATGTTTAATTCAAGAGGGACAGGGGAAACATTTAACACAGACTCATTAATCTCCAGCCTGGACCTCTGGGAGGAAAGGAAAGATGATGCTAACTGCGGTGGTGAGATCAGGACACAAAAAAAGATGTAATATAATATTTAAGATACAAAGTTGTAAAATGTGTATTAGAGGTAAATATCCATAGAATAATGATTTCTTTTATGTACAAGTTGAATATAAAAAAAAAAGCAGAAGATGGCGCAAGATGACACAAATGGCAACTAACTACCAACAATGGGTTCTTGTCCTATCCAAGAAGAAGTTGGTCAGGAGCTTGGATCATTTGGAATCAACAGTCAGCCACAGGGGCGGATTGACCATTTGGAAACTCGGGCACTGCCCGAGGGCCCAAGGTCAGTAAGGGGCCCCATGAGATGCCCATGGTACCTTTTTCATAGGCTTTTTTGAGTTTGGGCAAGGACACAGAGGCCCCATGATCCCCTATTGCTCAGGGGCCCCATGAGTTATCAGTCCGCCCCTGGTCAGCCAATCAGAAGCCTCCTTACACTTCTATAACCCAGAGTCTGCTGATAGTGTGTTATTGCCCATAGAGCCCTGCCAGGCTCTGGAAAGATTCTTACAATATTGTTGGGATCCACCACGCTGCCTGATTGACAACTGGCTCTGCCCCCAACACGTGTCTGAGAGCTGGAGCAAGCTGTGTTCTCCTCCTCTCCTGCCCAGGACTACAGTGACCACTGAAAGGGCAAAGAAGAGGGCAGTGAATGCTATGGGGCAATTGGAGAAGAAGAGGAGCAGAGAGCATCAGTGGGGGACCCGAGAAGCAGAGGTGAGGGGTCGCTCTGCACAAAACCATTGCACAGCAGGTAAGTGTAACACATTTTTTTATTTTAGGAAAAAAAATTAAGGTTTACAACCACTTACATGTTGCTATACATTAGGAGATTATTTTTTTTTTTAAATAAACATATCCAAACTACATAAAGTATATATTTAGTAAATGCATTTATTACACTAATCTCTGTGGTCAAATTCACATACAGGACCAGAGGTCATTGATACCTAAGATACTTGGTCTATATTTTGCATATAAGGTCATTTATTTATTTATTTTATTTATTTATTTCAGGTACTTATATATCACCGTCAATTTACGCAGCACTTTACATATATATTGTACATTCACATCAGTCCCTAACCCTCAAGGGGCGTACAATCTAAGGTATCATATAGTATAAGGCTTTTATTTGGTACACCATTTCAATAAAAAACCTGCTCTGTTTATTTCATTATAGGTTGACAAGAGACCAAAAAATGTAAAAAAACAAATAAACCTTTTGACTAACTTTTTATACTGTAATTGTATTTGACAAATAGTGTATAGAAGAGCATACTCTAATTGTATCTGATACTTGCAGTAATAAACCCATTTTGTCTGTTAATCCACCAGATTGTACAGTATATGATCACTGTGTCATACCACAGTGATTTCATGATTGTTTGCTGGTCACTGGGGACTAGAGTTGAAAGTGACAGCCAGGTCTCAGACCTACCCACTGCAGAGTAGTCTGTGGCTGGTGGCTCTCAAAGGAAAGATGCCGGCTGGTGGCTCTCAAAGAAAAATGCCTACTAATGTATTTTCAACATGGGACGTTGTGCTGAGGAACATTAATATGGGGATTTCAAGGGTTTAAAATGGAATACCTCTTTAATTATGGTAAATGTTGCTATGACGCAGACTGAAATATTCCAGTAGTAGTGAGGTGAAGGCCAGTATTTTTTTTTTAATTCAATAAGTGAGATTGCACATGACATTTGTAAGGCCACAACATTTGGCCAAGAGAAATGATTTCAGTATACTCTCACAGGACAAATGACATGCTCTCATATTCCACCACTGCCTGGAACCCCACAGAAAAACGTTTGAGCAGCACTATAGAGAGGGGAAGGGGAGTGAGAGGAGATGAGTGGTGCTAAGGAGAATGGAAGGGAAATGGGAGGGCGTGAGCAAAACTATGGTGAGGAGAAGACAGGGGATGAGAAGCTTTTTGGATAGAGGAAGGGAAAGGAGAAGGAGATGAGGGGAGGATATGAGTAACACTATGGGAAGCAGAGGAGGTGCAGATGAGCTGTACTATAGAGAGGGGAGGAGGATATGAGTGGTACTATAGAGAGAGGAGATGGAGGAGATGAGCGCCACTATGATAAGAGGAAGGGGGGGAAATTAACATCACTATGCATAGGGAAAGGAAGGGGGTGAGTGGCAGTATGGAGAGGGAGGAGATAACACTAATAGTGAGAGGAAGAGACCAGCAACACTGTAGGAAGGGGAGGTGGAGTTGAGTAAGCACCACTATGCCAATGGGAGGTGGAGGAAAGGAGTGCAACTATGGAGAGTAAAGAAAGAAAAGATAAGCTATGCTATGGTGGGGGGAGGAGAAAAATTGTGAATGGGTGGGAGTGGAGACAAGTGGTGTTCTAAATATGGTCAAAAATGGACTTAAAATTTCATCTGTAGCTCCAATACTACAAGCCTTTAGGCTAAGTCTAGATGTGCTGATACCTCTGACAAGCAATCTGCAGGGGATCAGTTTTTAGAGGCATTTGAAATGCCACACCATGGTGCTGCAACCAACTGCATTACACAATTTCAGGGCAGCTGCGGTGTGGTCCTTGGGGAAACACTTTCAGGGGCATTTGCCAGGTGGTGAGGAGGTGACATGTCTCTACCTCACTGCCTTCTTTAACCTTGTAAATGCCATACAACAGCACCGCAACTGCATGCCTTACATACAGTTGCAGGGTGGTCACGGCGCAGACACTGTGGAACAAATCATCCTCACAAACACACAAGAGAAGCACTAAAGTGAATCAAATTGAGCCTTAGCACTCTGCCAGGGCCCTTTTCTTGTGTGCCTGCTTTGTGTTTACATTAGAGATTAAAAAGGCTGAAAGGCTGTCAAGTCACTTCTGGGATGGGGAGCAAAATGAGCAAAGTGTTAGTAAAATGAAAGTGAAAGTGCTTTTTAAATTTAGGGAATACATTTCTATACAGTTCCTGCAATTACTGAGGTCACTGAGGGCTTCTTATAAAGCTCACTTACTGCTTGTTTAAAATGTAAACCTTGAAATGTCCATAGCAAGGCCACAACTTTTCTTTAAGACTTGCTCTTTATTCAGTGGATTGTAGTTTTCCTCATTATTAAAGTAAGACTACAGAAGGTAGTCATGATAAAAAGTGACCCTGCTATTCTAAACTATATTTGAGGATACACATGAAGAAATGAAAATAAAATTCTGAAGGATAAGCAAAATTCCTTTAATATCAATAGATTGTTTTCCTACAGGACACCGATTACTTTTTATTTCAGCAAAAGTTGTGTCCTACATTAAGGAGCATCTCCACAATTACTGTACATAACTGCAGTGCTGTATGAAATGACTGTCTTTATTTTTAGATTTTAACCATAGTTTTTCCTCATCAGATATTCTTTTGAGTTTATATTAGGTCGAAACAATATGATGAAACATTTTGGAAGAAAAATACAAACCACTAGGGCCCAGCTGGAGGATAAGATGGCAAAGATCTCTGTGGCCACAATGTACTTCCCCTGTGAGCTGAGAGACGCTGGGATGTAGGTTATCCAAACACTAAGGAAAGCCAACATGCTGAAGGTGATGAACTTGGCCTCATTAAAGCTGTCAGGTAATCTTCTGGCCAAGAAGGCAATAATTAAACTGATGGTGGCAAGGAGTCCAAGATAACCCAACATGAACCAAAATGCAATAGCAGAACCTTCATTGCAGCTCAAAATAATCACGATTGCCTGAGTATGAGTGTCGTACTCTGGGAAAGGAGGTGAAGAAGAAAGCCAAGTCACACAGATTGATACTTGAATTAGTAAACATAGAATAATGAATGAGTAGGACATTCTTATTCCTGTAAATTTTCTTAATTGGGTTCCAGGCTTGGTGGCTTTGAAGGCAATGACAACTGTAATAGTTTTGGCTAGAACACAAGAAACACACAGAGAAAAGACCAAACCAAACATAACCTGGCGAAGAAGGCACTTTTCTGGTTGTGGGTATCCAATGAACATCAAAGAGCAAAGGAAACAGAGGCACAATGATATGAGTAGAAGACAGCTTAGAGACCAGTTGTTGGCTCGTACTATCGGTGTACCCTTGTAATAAATGAAAACTCCCAAAATTCCAAGCGGGACAACAGAGGAGAATATAGCAATGCTAGCCAGGATAATGCCAAGTACTTCATTGTAGCTGAGGAACTCAACGGCCCTTGGCACGCATGCATCTTGTTGTATATTGGAGCACATATCCCAGGGGCAAGGGAGGCACCTGACAGCATCTACCAAAGAAAGTTGGTATAAATATTGTCAAAATTTACAGCTTTGGCATTGTATGAAGACACACAACTAGTACTTTAGATCACCTGTTTCATTGGAAATCTCTCGTTGAGGGCATGGCACACACTGGAAACAGCAGATGGGCTTTCCAGGAATGGTCACTTTTACAAATCCCGGAGGGCAGCTAGAGCTGCACCTAGAAGGTGGAACCTAAATAAGAATAAATAAAATAAGTGATAGAGTAGATATGAGATATTTCTGTATGTCTATTATAAGTGCTGTTTACATTGCACGGGACATATTGCGACTGTTAAAGTCAGGAAGTCCATGTAAATTACCGGTACAGGTATACCTCTGTTTACGAACGCCTCGGTTAACGTAATTTTGGTTTACGAATGAAAATCCATTGAAAATAATGCCTCGATTTACAAATTTTTTTTCGCAATACGAAGCAAGTTTCCCAAGGATGCATTGCACCTGGGAGGTTTATAGCGCAGGCCCCATGCCTTTGAAGTGCACTTTATAAAGAGTTTTGAACAGATAAGACCTTTTTTTATTTTTTTCTGACCTATTTGATTTTCAAAGCATTTACAAATTTGTTTCGCAAAACGAAGCAAGTTTCCCCAGAATGAATTGCGCCTGGGAGGTTTATAGCGCCACCCCCATACATGCTGGAGTCTGTAGGTAGCACGTGGCGTAGAGTGTGGCGGTGTTGGAGCGGTTTTTGCATCAAGTTTTGGAGCCATTCTGGAAATGTTTAATCATGTCCCTGTACAGTATTTATGCCTTTAATGTGCACTTTATAAAGAGTTTTGAACAGATAAAATATTTTTTTTTAACTTTTTTCTGACCTCCGGAATGGATTAATTGGTTTTCAATGCATTCCTATGTACATTACAAAGGGGGACAGAACATGTGACAGAACAATACCAATACAATGCAAAACATGAGGGGATCGAGGGCCCTGCTCTTTCGAGCTTACAATCTAGAAGGGACGGGATAGTGGTACAGGAGGAGATAGCTGTGGGGGATGGAGTGGTAGGAAGAGTGGAGGTCGGTCGGTCAAGTTAGCAGGGGGTAGGCTTCCCTGAAGAGATGGGTTTTCAGGGTGCACCTAAAGGAGAGGGGAGTTTGTGATAATCTGATGGGTTGGGGAAGGGAGTTCCAGAGGATGGGTGACACCCTGGAGAAGTCCTGGAGGAGGGCATGGGAGGAGGAGACCAGGGAACTAGAGAGAAGGAGGTCTGTGAGGAGCGGAGTGTGCGTGCTGGGCAGTACTTGGATATTAGGTCGGTGATGTAGTTCGGGGCAGTATGGTGGACAGCTTTGTACGTCACTGTTAGGATTTTAAATTTGATCCGTTGCGCAATCGGAAGCCAGTGGAGGGATTGGCAGAGGGGGGTGGCAGAAACGGAGCGGTTGGAAAGGTGAATGAGTCTGGCAGCCGTATTCAGGATCGACTGAAGCGGGGATAGCCAGCGGCGAGGCAGGCCAGTGAGGAGGGAGTTGCAGTAGTCGAGTCGTGATATGATGAGGGAGTGGATGAGCTGTTTAGTGGTTTCTGGGGTTAGGAACGTGCGGATTTTGGCGATGTTGCGGAGGTGGAGTCTGCACGAGTTTGTTAAAGATTGGACTTGGGGCTGGAAGGATAGGTTGGAGTCCAGAATGACACCAAGTACTCTGGCCTGCAGGGCGGGTTTGATATTGGCGTTGTTGGATGTGATGGAGAAGTCAATGGGGGGTGGGGTTCGGGCTGGGGGGAAGACAAGAAACTCGGTTTTGGAGAGATTCAGTTTAAGGAAGTGGAGCGACATCCAGTCTGATATGTCGCTCAGTAGCTGTGTGATTTGGGCAGAGACCGAGGGGGTGAGGTGGGGGGTTGAGAGATAGATTTGTGTGTCGTCGGCATAGAGGTGGTAGTTGAAGCCGTGAGAGTGTATGAGTTGGCCAAGGGAGGAGGTGTAGATGGAGAAGAGAAGGGGCCCAAGGACAGAGCCTTGAGGGACCCCAACAGAGAGGGGGAGTGAGGGGGAGGTGGTAGCATTATAGGTAACGCTGAAAGAGCGTTGTGACAGGTAGGATGAGAGCCAGGAGAGAGCAGCATCTCTGAGGCCGAGGGAGTGTAGTATTTTGAGGAGGAGGGGGTGGTCAACTGTGTTGAAGGCCGCAGAGAGGTCAAGGAGTAGGAGCACTGAATAGTGGCCATTAGCTTTGGCGGTAAGAAGGTCGTTGGAGAGTTTGAGTAAGGGGGTTTCGGTGGAGTGTAGGGGACGGAAGCCAGACTGTAGGGGATCGAGGAGGTTGTTGTCGTTGAGGTGAGAGCATAGGCGGGTGTAGACGAGGCGCTTGAGGAGTTTAGATGTAAGTGGGAGCAGGGAGATGGGCCTGAGGTTGTTCAGGTCATTGGGGTCCAGGGAGGGCTTTTTAAGTATGGGGGTGATGTGTGCATGCTTCAGTGGGGAGGGGAAAGTGCCGGAGAAGAGGGAGAGATTAAAGATGTGGGTGAGGAAGCGTAGGATGGAGGGGGAGGGAGGTCGTAGGAATTGTGAGGGGATAGGGTCAAGGGGGCAGGTGGTGAGGCGGGCATCAGAGAGGATCTTAGAGACTTCCTCGATGGTAGTAAGGTCAAAGGTGTGGAGTGTTGGGGGAGCTTCAATATGAGGAATGTAGGGTGGGGTGGAAGTGGAGGTCAGAGCAGTGATGGGGCCGTGGGAGAGGGGTGATGAGGGGGTAGCTGAGTGAGGGGGAACGGGGTTGGAGGGAGTTTGAGCAGTGACGAAGTCCCTGCGGGTAATGTCGAGGGGGAGGGAGGATGAGGGGGTAGCTGTGTGAGAGGGGACGGGTTGAGAGGGCGTGTGAGTTGTGGCAATGTCCTTGCGAATTGTGTCAATCTTGTTTTTGAAGTGATTGGCAATCTCAAGGGCGGTGAGTGAGGTGCTGGGTGGAGGTGGGGGTGGAGAGAGTAGAGAGTTGAAGGTGGAGAAGAGTCGGCGAGGGTTGGAGGAGAGGGTCTTGATGAGGGTCAGGAAGTAGGCTTGTTTGGCAGCGTGGAGGGAGGAGGTGTAGGTGTGGAAGGCAGATTTGTAGCGGGTGAAGGCTTGTTGGGATTTTGTTTTGCGCCATAGTCGCTCCAGGGCACGACTGTGTCGTTTGAGGGTTTTGGTGTGATCAGTCTGCCAGGGCTGGAGTGGTCGGGGTCTGATGTTGCGTGTGGTTAAAGGCGCTAGTGAGTCAAGGGCTGCTGACAGCGCGTTGTTGTAGGCAGTCATAGCCAAGTCGGGGCAGGACAGGGGGAGGATGCTGTCATGGAGTTGATCAGCTGCAGAGTGGAGGGAGGCAGGGTTAAGGTTACGGAGGTTTGGCTGGTGGTAGTGTGACATTTGGAGGGGTAGGCGTTGGAGGACGAGGAGATAGAGAAGGTAATCAGGTTGTGGTCAGAGAGAGGAAAGGGGGTGTTAGTGAGGTTGTGGGGAGCGCAGTGGTTGGAGAAGACAAGATCAAGAATATTACCGTCGGAGTGGGTGGTGGATTGTATGCACTGTGCAAGTGCAAAGGAGGAGGTTAAGTGGAGGAGACGGGCTGTGTCTGGGTTGTCGAGGTTGACAGGGATGTTGAAATCCCCAAGGATGATGGTGGGTAGCTCAGAGGAGAGGAAGAAGGGTAGCCAGGAGGAAAAGTCATCCAGGAAGCGGGGTATGGATCCAGGAGGCCGGTATATCACAGCAATCTTCAGGGGGGTTGGGGAGAATAGTCTGATGCAGTGGGCCTCGAAGGAGGAGAAGGATAGGGAGGGGGGGTTTGGGAGGACTCGGAAGGTGCTCTGCGGTGACAGGAGCAGACCAACCCCACCACCTTTACGACCGTTAGGTCTGGGTGAGTGGGTCCAGGTGAGACCTCCATAGGAGAGTGCAGCAGGGGAGGTAGAGTCAGTGGGCTGGATCCAGGTTTCCGTGATCGCTAGGAGGTTGAGGGAGCGGGAAACAAAGAGGTCGTGGATGGCGGTGAGCTTGTTGCACACCGATCGGGCGTTCAGGAGTGCACATGAAAACGGGGGGGGAGGTTTTAGGGAGCAGGGGGACAGATACTAGGTTGCGGGGGTTGTGGTAGGACGTGGAGGCAGGAGGGTGTTGTGCGGGTGAGGGAGGTGATGGAGGGCCAGGATTCGGGGAGATGTCCAATGTAACGGAACCGGAACCCAGACCGCACCGAGTTTTTCCGTTATAGCACAGCTTCCCCTGTCCGAACACCATCCACGGACCACACCCTGAAATCCTATATTCACTATATCCTGATCACTATATTGGTGTCACTGGGGATGTCAGTGACACCGTCAGTTCCCCTCCAGTGTCAGAATGCCTGCCGCAGTCCCGCTATAAGTCGCTGATCGCTGCCATTACTAGTAAAAAAAAAAATAATTCCAGTATATATACCACCATTTGTAAATGCTATAACTTTCACGTAAACCAATTAATTTACACGTATTGGGATTTTTTTTAGCAAAGACATGGAGCAGAATACATTTTGGCCTAAATTTATGATGAAATTTGAATTTTAAAAATATTTTACTGGACATGTTTAATAGCAAAAAGTCAAAAATATTGTTTTTTTCTCAAAATTGTCTTTTTTGTTTATAGCGCAAAAAATAAAAAACCGTACAGGTGATCAAATGCCACCAAAAAATAGAAATTTGTGAGAAAAAAAGGATGTAAGTTTCATTTGGGTGCAGTGTTGCATGACCGCGCAATTGTCAGTTAAAGTAAAGCAGCACCATATCGCAAAAAAATAACCTGGTCAGGAAGGGGGGGAAATCCTCTGGAGGGCAAGGGGTTAATGATACTAGAGTTGTGTTATCTTCACATGTACAAAAATGTTTCTATGTTTAATTTGCCTCACATTCCTAAAGGGGTTCTTTCCCATTCCCATGCCCTATAGCCAGGGGCGAACTGACAACTCATGGGGCCCCCGGGCAATAGGGGATCATGGGGCCCCTGTGTCCTTGCCCAAACTCAAAAAAGCCTATGAAAAAGGTACCAGGGGCATCTCATGGGGCCCCCTACTGACCCCGGGTCCTCGGGCAGTGTCCAGGTTTCCAAATAGTCAGTCCGCCCCTGTCCATAGCAGCCACATGGGCTGTTATGGTTATTGTTACACCACTGATTCCCATAGTTTTTTGTGTCGTATCAGCACAGTATGTGCTATTTTTCTCTTTGGAAAACAGACTGGGAGAACAATATCTACCCGAAGTAGGGGCACTGCGAGAGACTGTTTTCAGTCCTTCACAGAGCCTTTGAAGAACCTTCTCAAGTCTTGCTTTGTGTTCTTCCAAAGCCTTCCTGAAAATGATGATGTCATCCTGCCACATCATCCTACATTCCAACAGCTGATAGAGCGCACAGTGGGAGACATGAACCTAATTGAGGTCTTGGATGACATCATTGTTTTCAGGAAGGCTTTGGAAGAACACGAAGCAAGACTTGAAAACGTTCTTCAAAGGGGATGTATGGGATGTACGGGATGTATGGGAATGTACGGGGATGTACGGGATGTACGGGATGTATGGAATGTATGGGATGTGGGGGATATATGGGGATGTATGGGATGTACGGGATGAGGGGGATGTACGGGATGTGGGGGATGTATGGTATGTGGGGGATGTATGGGATGTATGGGATGTACGGGATGTATGGGGATGTACGGGATGTGGGGGATGTACGGGGTGTATGGGGGATGTAAGGGATGTACGGGATGTATGGTGTGTACAGGATGTATGGGATTTATGGGGATTTATGGGATGTGGGGAATGTACGGGATGTATGGGATGTACGGGATGTATGGGATGTATGGGATGTGGGGGACATACGGGGTGTATGGGATGTAGGGGATGTATGGTGTGTACAGGATGTATGGGATTTATGGGGATGTACGGGATGTATGGGATGTGGGGGATGTACGGGGTGTGGGATGTACGGGATGTATGGGGATGTACGGGATGTATGGGATGTGGGGGATGTACGGGGTGTATGGGATGTACGGGATGTGGGTGATGTACAGGGTGTATGGGATGCATGGTGTGTACAGGATGTATGGGATTTATGGGGATGTATGGGATGTGGGGGGTGTATGGGATGTACGGGATGTATGGGATTTATGGGGATGTACGGGATGTATGGGATGTACGGGATGTACGGCGTGTACACTCAAGCAGATATACTGACAGGAAGCTTCAATGAACTACCATGACGCTCCACAGCACCGTGGTAGTTCACTGAAAACTACAAGCTTCTACAGCTGTCGGGACTTGCAGTTCATTTATTCACGGAATGAGTGATGCACCTGTGTGGGCAGAGCTGGATAGTACGGGGACACTTCTACGGGGAGTACTATCTGTCAGCGGGAGGGGGGTGATGGGCTTGGCTGCAACTATAGGAACATGTTACATGTTCCACCCTAAAAATGGGTGGAACACGTAACATGTTCCAAAGGTGAACTTATCCTTTAACCATGAATCTGATGTCTCATAATTTTATAAGTGAAAATGGGGCTATTTGGTAAAGATGATTGTTACCAATGTTTTTGCTGCTGTTTATTATGTGATCACACCGATTAATTATTTTCCATGTACACCTGTGTAGACTTGCTCCCCACATTGTATATCTCCTGTGTTTGTCTTTGCATAGTCGTTTTATCATGTGTACATGTGAAATGGTATATTTCCCTTTTATTTTCTTTATATTTCTTTACATATTTTCTTCACGTGTTTTATATGTGTTATTTTTTCTGTTGGTGAAGTTTCATGGATACGATCTCTACCCAGATTGTGGTGAGTGAGACACAGCTGATTCAGTTGATTCTTGGTGGCTGTGCCTCATTTACCCTACACTGGTTTTGTAATTAAGGCTGGCCATACATTATTCAATGTTCCTTAGAAAATTGCTTTAGATTTACCAAAAAACATATAATAAAAAAACCATATAATATGAGGTCAAACCTAAACACTTTCAATTATATCCAATTAAGCAGTCCTTTGCACAACATAGTTGAAGGTAAATCTAAAGGTAATTGGGCAGAAATTGAACAGAAAATTGTATAATGTATGGCCAGTGTAGGGTTTGACAGATATGACTGCACTTATATCCCTTATATAACTCTGTGTTTATTAATGTAATTGTGACTATGATGTTGGCATGAAACGCGTTAGTTTTTGTGCTATTTTCCCTCGTGTACTGCACCGTAGTGTTTCTATGTGGACTTTAACATAATAAAGGTGAATTTATGGATGTGTGGCCAGCTGGACCTTTTCTCTTACATCATGATCCTTGCAACAAACAGGGCCAGCACCTGCTAGCATGCAGTGGAGGTGGGTTAGGTTAAGACCAACCTTGAGCAGAGTCCACTTCTTAACCTCAGAGAACAACTTGCTGAGATGAAGAAGTCGGGGGTCATTCGAGAATCCAGGAGTCCTTACACTTCTCCTATAGTAGTAGTGAGGAAGACAAATGGGACCCTACAAATGTGTGTTGACTACAGAACTCTGAACAGAAGAACCATTACTGATCAGTACACCACTCCTCATATCAAAGATGCCCTTCAATGTCTTTCAGGGGTGAAATGGTTCAGAGTTCAGAGACAGAGTTCATCTGCCCATTAGGGTTCTTTGAGTACAGGACTATCAGGGGCCACATTGCAACGGCTGTTAGAACGCACAGTGGGAGACATGAACCTAATTGAGGTCTTGGATGACATCATCGTTTTCAGGAAGGCTTTGGAAGAACACGAAGCAAGACTTGAGAAGGTTCTTCAAAGGCTCCATGAAGGACTGAAATTGTCATTGGAGAAATATCAGTTCTATCAAACTTTTGTCACCTACCTAGGGCATGTCGTTTCAGCAGAAGAGATTGCTACTAACCCAATTACTAACTAAGAAGTTGGAGGTGGTTACCACATGACCCAGACCAAGAACAGTCACATAATTGAGGTCTTTCTTAGGGTTCTGCTCCTATTATTGGAGATTTGTGGTGAATTTAGCAGGTTGCCCACCCACTCAATGAGTTACTACAGAGTGATGAAGGGATAGGCGAAGGTGAGAATTTCAAGGTGGTTCAAGTGAGGTGAGGAGCCAGCGAAGCTGGGTCCCACCTAGATGGCTACACATAACATGTGGGCCTTTATATTGGAATACTAGCCACTAGTCTCAACTCTACATTGTTCATTGGTCATCCTTACTTACCAAAATGACCACCTAACCTGAGTGCTACAAAGATCTAGCATGTCAGAAGGAAAAGTCCGTAAGCAACACATCAAACAGTAAACCCATGTGAATGATTAAATGGCAGCTCGGGCTCTGACCAGGCCATGCCCCAACATGTTTATGTCAGGAATGGACTCGCCAATGGTGGTGGGACTCACCTGCCTTGTGGGCTGCAGTACCAAGGCTGGCCAGCGGGTGCTCTCAGCAGCCAGAATCTTACTCCTGCAATCAGGCCATCACCTGAGGCTGATTGCAGGAGGTGTATTTAAGCAGGACCAGGCCTGTGATCAGTGCCTTGGTGTATGTTTCCCATGAGCCCCTGTACCCTGGCTGCTTCCTGCCTGATCCTGCTTCGTTCCTGACTCTGAATGAACTCCGCCTGTCCTGACCTCGGCTATTCCTGACCACTCTTCTGCTCGCTCCTGGTACCCTGTTTGCCTGTTTGCTACCGACCCAGCCTGCCCGACTACGTTTGATTTGTATATATGGTTATCTGTTGGAGGTTGGGTTGTTTGCACTGTGTTATGTTTACCTTGCACTGTGTTTGTGTTGTTTAGTCTTTAATAAATTGTCTTGTTTACTCTATACCTGAAGCCTGCGTTTCCCTGTGTCAGTCCACACATCTCTGGTCATACCCGGAGCCCTGACAAAAAGGTTCAAGATTTGCAGTCCTAGTGAGTTTTTGTGCAGATATGTCTGGGAGTTTTTTTTAAAACCATAATACACTGCAAGGCATTTGAGCTATGGTGAGAAGGTTTAGAAGGGCCAATAAGGGGGCTTTTAGATAACCTGCCACTCTCACAATAGAAGGGGTGAGGGCACAGAGCAGCCATAGTGTCAATGAAGTTGAACCTGTTAAGGAAAGCATAGAGAAAGGTAATACACTGCTAAATGGATTTAGTGTCAGTTAAGAAACTGTACCTATACTGCAATTCTGATTACTAACTCTTTTGGCAATCAACAGCTTTACTGCCTTATTGTCCTTTATGTTGGAAAGCTTTTTTTCGTTTATTATTTTTAACCACTTGCCTACCGGGAACTTTTACCCCCTCCCTGCCCAGGCCAATTTTCAGCTTTCAGTGCTGTCGCACTTTGAATGACAATTGCCCGGTCATGCAACACTGTACCCATATAACATTTTTATCATTTTTTTTCTCACAAATAGAGCCTTTGTTTGGTGGTATTCAATCACCACTGAGTGTTCTATTTTTTAATAAACTAAAAAAGAGCAAACATTTTGAAACACAAAATCAGTGTCCTGATTATCAGTTCAGTTGTCTGCTTTGAAGGTTACTGGTTACCGGCAGTCCTTTCCTCACACTGTGACAGCGTGAGGAAAGTACTACAAACTGCAAATGTATTTACATAGTGGTCAGCTGTGATTGGACAAAGCTGATCACATGACAAAAGACCGCTGTGATTGGACTTTTAACATGTCATGTGATCAGAGGCCAAAGGCCACAGTGATCATGGACAGCGCCGGGGTGTGCACCGCTGGGGGTGCACAAGGGGATAGAGCGTGTTTTGGGAGGATGTCATATGATGCCCTCCCAGAACTGGCCTACCGCATTGTAGCTGTCATTCAGCTATAGCGTGGTAGTAAAGTGGTTAATTTGAGGTCAACTCTCAGAGCAGGAGGCAAAGATGCCACTTGTTCCAAAATACTGAACATACCAGTAATAGATTCAGACTGACAGACAGAGTTTCAGACTGACAGGTAGCAGAATCCTGGAGGTACCTAGGTAGGTAGAATAATACTGTCGGAAATCACCTCCACGATGGGCTTGGCGCAGGCGCAGTGCACCGCCCTGTGCAGGAACGCGGGCACTGGGACCTTGCCGATCGCAACGAACGAGTTTGCGCATGCGCAGTAGGGACCGCAGGCGCGTGGCACCAATGACAGCGCAGGGCGGGATATTTAAATGGCCCTGAGCTGTCATTCAGTGCCTTCTGGTCTTCCCTGTATCCTGTACCTGCGAACCTGTGATTTGTAAGTTGCTGACCTGGATTGTGCTCTGACCTTGCTATATTCTCCTGCCCAGACCCTTGCTTTGCCTGACCTCTCTCTTGGATGCCTCCTATTGGATCTGACCTGCTGTTACTGACCTGGCGTGTGACCCAACTATTCTTTGCCCGCTGCCTTGTACCGTACCGTCCTCTCTGTTACCGACCCGGCCTGTCTGACTTCGCACCTGCTCAGCCATCCATTCATCCGTCCCTCCCAGTGGGGTCTTCAGACCTCCTCATATCAGGCTCTCCCCCGTGGGAGCCCTCGGCGTATACCACTACCACTGACGGGTTTACCCAGTAGCCACGACCTGGTCTCGGGGTGCTCTAAGTCCATCCCCACCATCAGGGGCCCTGGTGAACAAGCACCTTGGGACTTAGATTCCGTGCTCTGGGAACGCCTATTCAGTGGAGTGCTAGTGGTACCGCCGGGTGGTCCCTTACAAATACGCATATGTGCGCAAGTGGCATATGCTACGCATTCCAAAAATTATACCAAAGATAAAATGGAGGGGCTGGTGGCACTGGCAGTAAAGGTAAGGATGCTCAGGAAAAGGCAGGAGCAGATAAAGAAGGAGCATAAGCCACTGGGAAACTAAACTGCCAAACATATCAATGAAATTTGGATTTGATATTAGATATCTGAATCAGGGGCGAACTGACCATTTGGAAACTCGGGCACTGCCCGAGGGCCCGGGGTCAGTAGGGGGCCCCATGAGATGCCCCTGGTACCTTTTTCATAGGCTTTTTTGAGTTTGGGCAAGGACACAGGGGCCCCATGATCCCCTATTGCCCGGGGGCCCCATGAGTTGTCAGTCCGCCCCTGATCTGAATGTTTATAATGTGGTTCAATTCTAAGAAGACTGAATTTTGGGATCATGTCTACTGATCACTGCAGCTGTTGCTTCATTGTCCAAACTGCTGGTTGGGTTTCTGCTTTTTACCAAGGTTTCCTACCACTGCAGAAAGGGTCAGGGACTTGGCTTTTAATGTTGATGTTGACATCACAAAACTGTCTGCATACGATTTCAGTGCTATTCACTGGCTAAACATTTTCCATATTTATCATTGTATTTATCTTGCAAACTTTAATTCACTGGAATCATACCTTTGTACTATTATCAACCCATACAAGGGCAGCAGTGTCTACTCTCATAATCATCCCATCTGCAGAGCTTGAGTCATAACTTCCTACTACAACCTGCTGCAAGGAGCCAGTAGAGGTGGGCTGCCAGTTCACAATATGATACAGGGCTGGAGGATCCCCGTTGTCATCAAAAAATATGGATGTCTTGTCTTTGGTCTGAATCTTTGTTGATTTAATATAATGAAGGAGCTGAAAAGCAATAGTCAAAGATGGTTGATTTAAACAAGAAAAAATCCACATAATCAAGTGTTACAGGCACAATAAAAGAGTAACTTACTTGCCAAGGGTCAAATGACAAAATGTTTGCACATCTATTATGAAATGGGCCTTTTCCTGGCTGGCAGTGAAGCAGACTGTGCAAGGCCCATGCAAATGCATAAACAGAAGTGTAGACATTGAAGGTTATTCCAAAATCAACTTTCAGCATTGACTTCCCCAGATTTTCTTCTCCAGTACAGTCATGTGCTGTTTTGTTACTTGTCCCATCTAAATTCAGGTTGTCAGTCCACCTGCAAGAAAATATTTGCTCCCAAAAGTCTTGCAGAGAAGAATCATTTGGAGCTTTTGATGGGTGCAAGCTGTAAAGGTACTCCATGAACCCTGGCATCTGCCCTCCATTGTTAGCAAACCCAAGAGTGCCCACCAAGATTTGCTGATACTTTTCTTTAGAAAGAAGAGCAGAGGTTGACCACGATTCACTGGCTATCCAAATTCTACCAGTCACATTCTGTTTTGTCAACTCTTCAACAACAGGGAAAAAATCCACATTAGAGGATACCACTACCACAACCTTAGCTGTTGAGTTCTTGATAACTTTAACAATGTGAGGAGCATTCTTGTTGGGCTGACTGATCACAATTGTCTCTGTAAAGGCTTCACAAACACCAGCTTTAATTAATTCTTGCTTTGCCACTTGAAGACCCATTTGTCCATAGTCATTATCACTGGCTAGAAACCCAACCCATGACCAACCAAAATACAAAACTACTTCAGCAAGTCCTCGGGACTGAAATGCATCACTAGGCATGGTGCGAAAGAAAGAAGGGAAGATTTTTCTGTTGCTGAGAGTTGGACTGCTTGCAAAGAAACTTATCTGCGGATAAATTATAACAGTGACCCTATTAGGTTGGATAGTTTCTAATACTCATGAACAACAATCAATTTTAAGCAAAGTATTTTCTTTTACCTGTGGATATCTATAAAGTCCTAAGATTTGGGCCATCATGATGGAGCCTGTGGACCCAGAATCACCAACAATACCAACAAAAGTTCCTTTTCTTCTACACCGATAATTTGGAGAACTTTCCTTTTCTCCAGATAGCATCCACAATGTTCCTCCCGTGACCCGTCTAAGTGTTGAACAAGAATAAAGAATCTGGTACCCCAGGGTGATATTGGGAAGGAGGTCTGGGTTATTGTTGATCTCTTCTATGGCAAATATCATGGCTTGCATTCTCTGGTATTTTTGAGGGTCAAGCCTAATGAATTGTAGTAAAAATTAAAAAAGTTATGTTTTTTTTTTGCATGCATTGCTAAAAATACTGCATTTGCATAGTTGGCTGAGACACTCTTGGAGGTGTGCTGGATGCTGAAAATTCATCAGCTATCTAATCTCTTGAAGAGAGCAACATTTGTAAAGGACTACACTGGCAACTAAATCTCTTAGCTACAGTGGGGATCGAAAGTTTGGGCACCCCAGCTAAAAATTTGTATTAATGTGCATAAAGAAGCCAAGGAAAGATGGAAAAATCTCTGTCCAACTGTTAAGCATGGGGTTGGATCAATCATGCTTTGGAGTTGTGTTGCAGCCAGTGGCACAGGGAACATCTCACGAGTAGAAGGAAAAATGGATTCAATAAAATTTCAGCAAATTTTGAATGGTAACTTGATGCCATCTGTGAAAAGGCTGAAGTTAAAGAGAGGATGGCTTCTACAAATGGATAATGATCCTAAACACACCTCGAAATCCACCGGGGAATACATCAAGAGGCGTAAACTGAAGGTTTTGCCATGGCCTTCACAATCTCCTGACCTCAACATAATTGAAAATCTATGGATAGACCTTAAAAGAGCAGTGCGTGACAGACAGCCCAGAAATCTCAAAGAACTGGAAGACTTTTGTAAGGAAGAATGGGCAAAGATACCTCAAACAAGAATTGAAAGACTCTTGGGTGGCTACAAAAAGTGTTTACAAGCTGTGATACTTGCCAAAGGGGGCAGTACAAGATATTAACTCTGCAGGGTGCCCAAACTTTTGCAGACGCCATTTTTTTGTTTTCTGTTATTTTGAAAGTGTAAATGATGGAAATAAAATCTAACTTGTTGACATATTATAAGAATGTCTAATCTGTAATTTGATGCCTTTTGGAGATTTTTCCATCTTTCCTTGGCTTCTTTATGCACATTAATACAAATTTTTAGCTGGGGTGCCCAAACTTTCGATCCCCACTATATGTCTACTGCTGCTCAAGGTGGAGAGACTCACAATCTCCAAGCACAACTCCTCCTGTAGGTGCTAGCCCAGCTCGTGTGCTGCATAGATGAGAACAAAGGATGTCTAATTGGCTGCACTCCAAACAATCCACTTTATTGAACCAAGATAAAACCAATACAGACAGTGGAAATACAGTGGGGGACTGGCAGGTAAACGCGTTTCACGATAAAGACAGCGCTTATTCATTACCACCACCATTGGGGTAATAAATAAGCTTTGTCTTTAGCATGAAACGCGTTTACCTTCCAGTCCCCCACGGTATTTCCACTGTCTGTATTGGTTTTATCTTGGTTCAATAAAGTGGATTGTTTGGAGTGTGGCCAATCAGACGTCCTTTGTTCTAAATCTCTCAGCTACTGAAATTACCTCCTTGCTCATATATGCTACAGGGCACCGAGATGTTCTGTACATTTCCAAAAAAAAATAGTGAGAGAAAAAGCAAGAAAAGGGAGTCAAATCCTCACGGTGCAGCAGTTACTACTTTCTTTTGGGATTAGGCAGAGAGAATAATGAAATTAAGTTTACTATTTAGCATATCTGTATATTTTGCTGGAACCCAATGGGCATCTGCAACCAGAATCAGAGCTTGTGGAGAATATATTTGCCTCCATTCCAGGGACGTCCTTAGGGTTGGTGTCACCCGGTGCGTTAACACTTGGTGTCACCCCTCCGACAATGCCTGCAGGATGGATCAGATCTGTGGATTGAGCATAATGGATCGGAGTCCGAGCCATTATGATCCTCAATCCACAGATCCGATCCATCTTGTGGGGATCGTCGGCTTGCAACCTATACGGGGTTAACTGATCTTTCAACACTGGTCCGGTCTGCACATGCTCGAGAAGTGATGTCAGCACACTGGGCAGCACAGTGGCTAAATGGTCAGCACTTCCGCCTGGCAGTACTAGGGTTGTTGGTTCAAATCCCAACCACGGCACCACCTGCCTGGAGTTTGCATCATCTTCCTGTGCCTGCGTCAGTTTCCTCTCCCACTCCAAAAGACATGCTGGTAGGTTAATTGGATCCTGTCTAAATTGTCCCTCGTATGTGTATGTATGAATGTGAGTTAGAGACCTTAGATTGTACTTCCCTTGAGGGTTAGGGACTGATGTGAATGTACAATATATATGTAAAGTGCTGTGTAAATTGACAGTGCTATATAGGTACCTGAAATAAATAAATACATGTCAGATGGAGGAGGTTCCTGCTATCACGGTCACATTTCCTGGTTACAGACAAGTCCCGGATCTTACACAGCCTTAGCTAGATCAGTTAACCTCGTATAGGTTGCAAGCCGACGATCCCCGCAAGATGGATCGGATCTGCGGATTGGGGAGCATAATGGATTGGACTCCGATCCATTATGCTCAATCCGCAGATCCGATCCATCTTGCGGGGATCATCGACTTCCTTTAAAACTTTCCTTTTCGTGGAGAGGGTCCGGTTTTCACCCCGTGCGATAGGTGTCACCCGGTGCGGCGCGCACCCCCGCACCCGCCTAGGGACACCACTGCTCCATTCAGACCATATGTAATGGAGGCCAGATGCAGATAGAATTTGCAGAAATAGTTGGTAATGACAGGCTCTCTCAGTAAAAGCTTCCTTTAATCTATATCTACACCCAAGACTAAAATTGTAATATACTGCAGCCTACCAGTCCTTAGTCAAAAATTTGGAAACATATGCAACTGTCACATCAAAGAGTCCAGCCTGGGTAACAACCTTGGCTCCATCCATACAGTGAGGCAACTAAGTGTAGCCATCCTAGGATAATTATTTGCAGGACCACCTGCTGAAAATAAAGGCTAAAAAGGCCTCCTTAAAAGGAAAACTAATTCAGCCACATCATCTAAGGACTGGTAAAGTGCACTATATAAAATGATTGTGCTTTGGTTTGGATACACTTTACGACTAATTACTAGTTAGTTATATTCTACTATTAGGCCCCAGTATGGAGCAAAATGCTTTGGAGAAAGGTGCTGATTGGAGTGTTCTCTGTTGTCCTGGCACAAAATAAACAACATGAGCTTGGAAACCTAATGAAACCAGCCAATCATGAATTGACAGAACATCTTCAAATGTCCAGATCCTGCAAGGACTAATCTGCAGCCCTCAAGTCAGTTTTCTGCCATGCACTCCTTATTCATCAGCCACTGTAAAGTTGACACCAAATGATCCTCGTGGACGTAGTTTGTTACTTACCTGGACTGGGGCATTACAAGTTCTCTCTAAATTCATGATTCTTAGAAGGAAGATAAAATTATTGGGCCCAAACCCCCTGAAACTCAATGCTCAATAAGTAAAGCAATAGCTCAACCAACAAAAAATAATGCAACTACCACCTCTGGTAGACTGTAAGGTATTCATTTTTTGGACATTGGTTTAGAAACGCATTAAATACTTTATACTTACAACTGGCATTTGAGGTCTGCTGGCTTGCTGGTAAATGTGGTTCCAGCAGAGCCTCTATCAATATAAACCACAAAAGTACCTCCAATCACCAGGTCTCCTGGCTGGCTTAGGTGCCCATTGATAGTCTCGCTGGGCAAGTGACAACCTTTCATAGACCCCAGACATGCAGAAACATCCACAAAAACAAAATAAATCACCCACATCTCACAGAACAGCAGGCGGATTGTTATTTCAGTATTATTATTAGGAATCCTTCCTTACAGTATTGTTCTCCTGTCTTATCAGGGATCTTGCTTATTTAGGGGAAGATTATTTTTCTCTATTTTGTTTTTCAGTCTTTCCCCAACTGATTGTCTCTGTCATCTACTCTGGAAAACATCTGTCACAATCTATTAGTCTGAAGAACAAGAGGACTACCTCATTTGGAAGACATACTTTTTCCAAGATGCCATAAACACAAGGCAACATTCAACTGTCTGTCAAAGTTGTGAAGAATTCAGTGAGTTGGATGGTGGTGCTCAGTCATGGTAATTGCCTTTAATGAAAAAATAAATAAATAGACAAAAAAAAACAGAATCAGTCATATGTATGACACAGTTACAATGTTCTTTTGTCAGTGTTCCAAAGAAAAAAGTCCTACAGAGACCTGAATGTCCAGAGAAAAATAGGAGAAAAGTCATATAAGGTCCGTCATTCTTTCAAAAATCAGCTGATACCAGAGGAGACCTACAGAGAGGTAGCACACTCATACCATACAACCACCATACATATGAAAAAAAAACGTTTAATAGACAAGAATTTTATGCTGTGAGATAATTTGATTTGGACCATTGGGAATCTGATTAGATGGTGCAAATTGTTGGAACAGTAAGAAAGGACACTCTTGGGATAATATTATCATCAAGGTCATATTTTCCTTATCACAGCTGTGTATATTGACAGATTTATTCTTTTATATGGATCATTCAGGCCAGAATACACTCAGGACATGTGTTTTCATGCACTGAAGTGCGTTGCATTTGGCAGCCAAATCAAAATGAATGGGCTTTATTTTTATTATTATTATTATTATTATTATACAGGATTTATATATTATTATTATACATGATTTATATATTATTATTACACAGGATTTATATGGCGCCAACAGTTTGCTCAGCGCTTTACAATATAACGGGAGACAATACAGCAACAATACAGTTCAATACAAGAGGGATAGGAGGGCCCTGATCCTTGGAGCTTACAATCTACGAGGGAGGGGCTAGTGGTACAAAAGGTAGTAATTGTGGGGGATGGACTGGTAGGAAGAGTAGAAGATTCCATTATTAGCTGAGGGCAGGATAGGCTTCCCTGAAGAGATAGGTTTTCAGAGATCGCCTAAAAGTGAGCAGAGTAGGCGATTAATCTGATAGAATGGGGAAGAGAGTTCCAGAGGATGGGGGAAGCTCTGGAGAAGTCCTGGAGATGAGCATGGGAGGAGGAGACAAGGAAGCTAGAGAGTAGGAGGTCTTGTGTGGAGTGGAGAGTGCGTTTGGGTGATATTTAGAGACAAGATTGGTGATGTAATTTGGGGCGGAGTTATAAATGGCTTTATAGGCTATTGTTAATGTTTCTAATTTTGTCCATTGGGCAATGGGAAGCCAGCCGGTGTCTTATCTTTACCATCCCATTGCATAAACCCCCCCCCAAAAAATAGGTCATTGCATTTTTTCTATGCACAGCAACTCACAATGAGTTGGGGTATTCTGTAATTTGCCTTCTGGACTTGCTTTGGGTTCTGTTAAAAACGAATGGCACCTTACCACAATTAAAGATACAAAGGGCATTATCAAAAGATCTACAGCAATAATATTGTTGGGCTTGGTATTGCAGTCCTTAGGTGTGGTGGCCAAAACCTTTTTTTTGGATAGATCAGGGAAATGTTAAAGCTCCTTTCTTTGTTCCCAATGTTCCAATGGGAAGGTATCCCTTCATGTGTGGAGACACAAGGTGTGTGAATTTACTAAAACTGGAGCGTGCAAAATCTGGTGCAGCTCTGCATAGAAACCAATCAGCTTTCAGGTTTTATTGTCAAAACTTAATTGAACAAGCTGAAGTTAGAAGCTGATTGGTTACTATGCACAGCTGCAGGGGCGGACTGACCATTTGCAAACTCGGGCCCGGGGTCAGTAAGGTGTCCCATGAGATGCCCCTGGTAGCTTTTTCATAGGCTTTTTTGAGTTTGGGCAAAGACACAGGGGCCCCATGATCCCCTATTGCCTGGGGGCCGCATGAGTTGTCAGTCCGCCCCTCTAGGCATCCTTTTTAAAAACCATGGATATGAATATGGAGTTGGACTTTTTTTTTTATTTTAGAAATTTATGCCCATTCAGACAAAATAGCCCTTGCAAGGTCAGGTACTGATACTGGTCGAGAAGACCTTGTCACAATCAGTGTTCCAATTAATTCCAAAAGTGTTCATTAGGGTTGAGGTCAGGGATCTGTGCAGGACACTTGAGTTCCTCCACACCAAACGTAGTAAACCATGTCTTTATAGAGCTGGCTTTGTACATTTAGGAACAGTCATGCTGGAGAAGAGAAGAGCTTTCTCCAAACTGTTGCCACAAACCGGGGCGGACTGACAACTCATGGGGCCCCCGGGCAATAGGGGATCATGGGACCCCTGTGTCCTTGCCCAAACTCAAAAAAGCCTATGAAAAAGGTACCAGGGGCATCTCATGGGGCCCCCTACTGACCCCGGGCCCTCAGGCAGTGCCCGAGTTTCCAAATGGTCAGTCCACCCCTGGCCACAAAGTTGTGTGCTACAGCATTACGAGTACACTTCACTGGAAAGAACTAGGCCTAATCATTTAGCTGGCTGTCAATATGCTTTTGGCCATATGCTGTCGCAAAGTGTGGTGGTCAGGTGTCCACAAACTCTTGAGCATATAGCAAACTTCAAACACATTTTTAAAAATATTTAATTTTATAGGAAAATTTTTCAGAGTATAGCCATAGTTAATATAATATAAAATAAACCTGGGAACCCTATTGTTTCCCGTCTGCCTAGTTTACATTGCCGTACCCAGTATATATGTTAGTTTCTGCAGCAAGGATCTTCGTTTTTGTTCTTTGTTCTATGTGCTCTGACCAACATGATGTGGCTCTTACTGGCCTTAATATATATCACTTATATATCAGGGTATGCATATGTTTGTCTTTTATGACTGTGTTTGTACCTTATGGTCCGTCATTGTTGTTTTTTACATCAAAATTTGAACAACTTAATAAAAGGAGATTAAACATGAAAATATAAAATATTAGAATGGAACCACCAGGACAAAATGATTGAACAAGGTATACTGTATATGCAAAAAAAATGTTTATTTGCTACACTTTATTCTGTATGTAGCCAGGTGCCGGCTATATCATTATGCCATGCAAGGACACTTACAAATGGGACTACAATTAATCCTTTTTCCCCTTAGTGCCCAGTACTGGGACTGCTACATCACTTCCTGTTAGCAGAGCGGATACAGCTCTTGTACAGCTGAGGATCCTGGGATCTGTAGTCCTATAGCCAGTATATGCTGTGTTCCTCTGGGCCAATTGGCCTACAACTACCAGAGAGAGCTGAATACAGAGGGGCGCTGGGAAAGCTTATATATTCTACAGCAAGTGACTGCCTTGCTTTCTTGACCCAGGATTTAGAGCTAAGAATAGGGGGACTGCCGTTCTCCTCCAGAGATAGATTGCTGCCTACTACTGCGGGACTCTGCATACAAGTTCTGCACAGCGGTGATGCCACATCTGGATGGCATCAGCTTCTCTGCATCAGGACTGTCCAGTCTTCAGCCAGTCCAACTCTGCTTGCCACACTGACAGGCTATCAGGCAGTAACTCCACACTTCTCTGCCAAGAGCCTCTGCAAGAACCCTGTTCATAAGAGGCCATGCTATCATATCATATTTATGAGTAGGCTGATGCCCAACCTCTTTCTGACAGCGCTCTAGTGACACTGCATGCACACACCTTTACAACTCAGTACCAGGAGATCTTTGCTATGTGCATTTACCACAGTCTATCTCTTCATTAAATTACCATTACTCACTGCTGTATATGGGCCCCACCATTGCTAGCAGAAGACAACTGCTACTATCACATCAGGAACTTTAAATATCTCAGGACTCAAGTTGCTATTTATAGTTAAAGGGACCTCTTCACATCTAATCCATTTTTATTCAAATTAGGGAGTCTATACCCATATATATATAAATATATATATGTACATGTATATATACAGTATATATATATATAATTCTTTGCATTCCCTATTGTGACGCTGGTAGCCCAGAGGGAGCTGATAAGTCAGTAAGCCTTCTCTTCAACCTCCTGTTGGTGGTGTTGCAGTTGCATAGCTACAATGCACCATTTGGTTGCTATTTGGTTACTTCCATTTTATCAGTGTTTTGCTTTTATGTGTTAACTGGGGATGTACCTCCTAAACCTTCGTTCTGTGGCCTACTCTTTTGACTGAGCCTAATATAGAAAAGTTACTTAAGAATCAGGTCTCTTGCATTAATATTTCATACTCTTGAAATATGTCTGAACCCAGAGTTTCAGAGGTGTCAGGAGGCTTGCAAGGTTAGGGCAACCATTGGGGAAAAGTATTATCAAGTGGCCCCTGTGGGGGTAGCACTACATTTGGGGGCTCGTCTGGGATGTCTCCCACAGTTAGCCCTAGCAAGCGGAGTCAAGAGCCAAGAGGTGAAGAAATGATGGAGTCTGATGGTGACTGAGTGGGGCCGAGAGCAAAACATCCATCTGGAACTGTGTACTGTGGTTGAGATACCAGGAATTGAATGGACTGAAAGGGAAGTGTGTCAGCTGGTGAAGAATCTGGTGCCAGATCTGTCAATCTCATTGACATGAGGACAGAATTTGGTATGGCCTGCACTCACGTATTACTAGAGTGGAAGGAAGTTATACCTGAAGGACAGGACAGCATTAGTTTGGTAGAAGGAGTTGAGGCTTGGGTAATCCCATTTCTGCCCACAAGTGAATTGTTGTGGGATCACCCACGCACAAGCACGGAAAGTCTGGTGTCTGGAGGATGATGACCCACCCCCCAATTGGGTTTTCCCCCTGATTCGTTCTACACAGACATGAGCAAGCTAGTTGAGATCTTAGTAAAAAATAGTTCTGCTTCTGTCAGTCAAGGATATTGGAAGCTTCACCTTTTCTTGGGGAGTATTCCGACCCCCGCGGGAGAGGAAGAGTTTAAAACCAGGATTGATCAGGCAACTCAGGCTGTGGAATAATGGAATGTCCCAGAAGTAGTCAAGAGACAGAGACTAAGTGAAAGTCTTAGAGGGCCCACAGCTGAAGTGATTCACAGACTGAGGTTGGGAAAGCAGGATTTTGTAGCAATAGACTATATTGACGTTATATGCTGTGTTCGGCCCAGAGGAGAAACGTACAGACCTTTTTGCATAAGTTCGAGCACACTCATCAGTGTAGGGGTGAGAGACTTTTTCGAATGCATTACTCAAGTGGATAAAATTCTACATCAGATTATTCAATTGAAAGGGATTGATCCCTGGGATGCTGATAAGGTTTGACTGGAGCGGATTCTACAAGGTGCTCGACCCAAACACCTCATTTGTCTGAAACTATTACTTAAGGGATCACAAGCAACCCCCACTTTTTTATTTAAAATATATATTTGTATGACAATTTAAAGCCATTTTTTTATGTTAATTATCTTTACTAAGTATGTATTCCAAAGGCTTTTTTTTAACATGTGACCATTAGCAGAGGACTAGAAGCTCCTCCTGGCACAATTTCCCTGCAGACAGGCTGGAAAACTGCTGGGTCATGTGCAGGGGCGGACTGACCATTTGGAAACTCGGGCACTGCCCGAGGGCCCGGGGTCAGTAGGGGGCCCCATGAGATGCCCCTGGTACCTTTTTCATAGACTTTTTTGAGTTTGGGCAAGGACACAGGGGCCCCATGATCCCCTATTGCCCAGGGGCCCCATGAGTTGTCAGTCCGCCCCTGGTCATGTGACGGCTGTATATCGATTAGGAAAAATATACTTAGATGGGGGTTTTTTTCTATCAAAATAATAACAGTGCCATCATCCCCATACAGAAAGGGAAGGGATAATGTCAATTAAATAGTGTGCGTTTAGTATCACTTTAATATGCAGAAGTCTCATACTCTGCTTGTGTCATAGGCTCCTTGCTCTTCACAGAAGTCTACCATAATTTGATAGAAATACAATTTTCAAGCATCCCTTGTAAGAAGAGTCTTATTTGGAGAGCTGCTCTATAAGACTCATCCACTTCTAAAGGGATGCATACACAACAGTTTTTTCCATTACAGCACCAAGATTGTTCAGGTTGTTGTAATGAAGGCAGACCTTCCCATTCCGAAATTAGTGTGAGAAAGAACTTGGTGAAATAAACAACAATTCCTTCAGAACAGATGAATTTGTGAATCTACAAAATACTTTCCTAAAATAACTACAACACAAGCAGTTCTATGATTACATAACTGTAGTCCCGCATGAAATAGATGTCTGCATGTTTGGTTTTCAGCCACAGTTTTTCCTCATCAATAGTCCTTTAGAGTTCATATCTGGTCGAAACAAAATGATGAAACATTTCGGCAGGAAAATGCAAACCACAAGAGCCCAGCTAGAAGATAAGATGGCAAAGATCTCTGTGGCCACAATATACTTCCCTCGGGAGCTGACAGAGGCTGGGATGTAGGATATCCAAACACTGAGGAAAGCCAACATGCTAAAGGTAATAAACTTTGCCTCATTGAAGCTGTCAGGTAATCTTCTAGCCAAGAAAGCAACAATAAAACTGATGGTGGCTAGGAGACCAAGATATCCTAACATGATCCAGAATGCTATAGGAGAGCCTTCATTACAGCTCAAAATAATGACTTTTGACTGGGTGTTAGAGTCAATTTCAGGAAAGGGAGGTGAAGAAGAAAGCCAAGTCGCACAGATGGATACTTGGATTAGTAAACAAAGGACAATGAGTGAGTAGGATACTCTTACATCAGTAAATTTTCTTAACTGACTTCCTGGCTTGGTGGCTTTGAAGGCAATGACAACTGTAAGAGTTTTGGCTAGAACACAAGAGATACACAATGAAAATGTCAACCCAAATGTAACCTGACGAAGAAGGCACTTATCTAGTTGTGGGTATCCAATAAATGCCAATGAGCAAAGGAAGCAGAGGCACAAAGATATGAGTAGAAGACAGCTTAAAGACCAGTTGTTGGCTCGTACTATTGGTGTGGTCCTATAATGGATGAACATTCCCAAAATACCAAGTGGTACAACAGAGGAGAATATTGCAATGGCAGCCAATTCAATGCCAAGTGCTTCACTGTAGGAGAGGAACTCAGTGGGCCTTGGCAAACAGGCACTTTGTTGGAGATTGGGCCACATATCCCAGGGGCAAGGGTGGCATTTGACAGCATCTAGGGAAGAAAGATAGTGTCAGTATTGTAAAAAAAACAGTTTGTCTGTAAAAACTGAACATAATCAAACATAATCTTATATAGCACCTGTTTCATTGGAGATGTGTCCCTGAGGACACGGTATGCACTGGAAGCAGCAGATGGGCTTTCCAGGAATAGTCACCTTCATAAATCCTGGAGGACAGCTAGAACTGCACTTTGATGGTGGGACCTTAATAAACATAAATAGTTTATGCATAAAGCAATCAGAAAACAGATCCTATAAAATGCAGCAGAATCTGACTACTAACATGTAGGTACACCCTGCCATTCAACTAAATTAAGCACTTATGCTGTTTTAGCAAAAGCTCTTACATACCAGAACACTTACAAAACACAGAAAGGTTTCTACACAGTGAGAGCTGTGAAAATGTGGAATAGACTCCCTCAAGAGTTGGTTCTGGCCAGCTCAGTGGATTGCTTCAAAAAAAGTCCTGGATTATTTCTTAGATACACAGAATATAACTGGATATAACATTTATAGGTGACGTTGATAAAGGGAATATCCGATTGCCTCTCGGGGGATCAGGAAGGAATTTTTTTTCCAGCAGGAGCAAATTGGATCATGCTTTGCTGGGTTTTTTTTGCCTTCCTCTGGATCAACTGTGGGTATAGGATTATAACTTTTTTTTTTTTCTATGGTTGAACTGGATGGACTTTTGTCTTTTTTCAGCCAGACTAACTATGTAACTATATATGTAACTATGTAAGAATGGTACGTCACATAAAGGCAAACGGTACATCAACCGTTTTCCTTTATTAGAAAAGGCTTTGACCAGCCATTCCTGAAGAAACACACTGAATTAAAGCACATTTAATGGCTAAATAAAAACATATTCAATAAATGACTGCAATACATCCCTCCATGTTTTATCCCTTTTATAAATGTTTTAAGTACAGGAAAATACTTGTTAATCTGCCAGCAATCCAGTGTGAGCCAAGTTTCCAGTCTGGGCTGCCAACATAGTGTCCTTTCTGTTCTGAAATCCTAAGCAATGTTGTCAGCCCTGCTTGCTGGACTATAGAGGGAAAGGGCTTCTGGGGGATGTGGCTCTGGGGGCATACCTACAGTATATTAATGGGAAGTGGCCTCCCAGCATCTGTCTCTATAAGGATTTTACAAATCATCTGATAACATCACATGGAGTAATAAAAGTTGCTTCTCACTACAGGTGCAAGGAGCAAACTAAAATAAAAAATAATGCTGGGACATGTTCTAAAAGGGATGAGAGATTTATGGTTAAATCTGAGGAATGCCTGGTCTTACCATTTAAGACAAGTTTGCTAACATGCATGGTTTGGGATGAAGCAGGTTTAGCAGTACTTAAAGTGGGAATGGAACCAAGGATGTAAACACGACAAAGCAAGATTGCTAACCATTCAACCACCATGCCGCTTCTGACCACACATGGACAGTTTTGTGTAGTACCCTTCAAAAAACAGATAACTAGATCTTAGGAAAGAAATGGGTGCCACTCGGGTGAGAGGTAAAGTCCAGACTAATGAGTGCTGGCTGGGAAAGGAGCTTTTTTATGCTCCAAGCTGTAGCATGTCAAAAGAAGTCCATAAGCCAAACATCAAACAGCAAACCCATGTGAAAGAGTGAGTGGCAGCCTAAGCCCGAGCTCTGACCAAGCCACACATCCAATGCATTTCATTTGGCCCTTCGGAGTGAAATAATTCCCATGATTGAGCTCCTAGGGCAGGAGTGAAACATGTCGGGGCATGGCCTGGTGAGAGCCCGAGCTGCCATTTACTCATTCACATGGGTTTACTGTTTGATGTGTGGCTTATGGACTTTTCCTTCTGACATGCTAGAGCTTTGTAGCACTCAGGTTAGGTGGTCATTTTGGTAAGTAAGGATGACCAATGAACAATGTAGAGTTAAGACTAGTGGCTAGTGTTCCAATATAAAGGCCCGCATGTTATGTGTAGCCATCTAGGTGGGACCCAGCTTCGCTGGCAGCTTCCAAAGTGTTGTCAGGTCAGATGAACAGACAACTTTTATTTTATTTATTCTTTTATTTATTGTTTAGGTGAACGTACTGTATACACTACATTTACACAATGGAAAAATAAAGTGCCCAGGTGTTGAATACTAGTTGGTGAACTTTTTGCAAAAATGACAGGTGCTCCTCTGTGCTCAATCGGTGCCCCACATGGATGTGCACTCACCATTAAATGACAGTGTAGTTTCAAAAGAGCCTTTTTAAACTTTCTCCTCTCCTCCCAGGCAGTAAACCAAGTTTCAGCATGTGAACAGAAACAAAAGCAAACATCCCATAGTGTAAAACCATAAAAAACTTTGATGGGGAGAAATTATAAGAATAGAACTCACAAGCAAAGTCCCCATAACCTGGCACTCAGTGTATTCAGCCTTGCTGCCTGTGAATGGGAACCAAGATGGCCTCAGCGTTCATCAGAAAGTGCAAGATCTGCCATAAAGTGACACAGCTGCAGCAAATGATTTAATCACTGCTGTGTATAAATGCCATCTCCAAAATGGCAGATCTTGCACTTCCTGATGACAATCTATTGATTGAAACCGGTCGAGGTTTGATGACGCAACTTCTGCTGACGTCGTTTCTGCCCTTTGGAACGCACGCTGGAACGCTGAGGCCATCTTGGTTCCCATTCACAGGCAGCAAGGCTGAATACACTGAGTGCCAGGTTATGGGGACTTTGCTTGTGAGTTCTATTCTTATAATTTCTCCCCATCAAAGTTTTTTATGGTTTTACACTATGGGATGTTTGCTTTTGTTTCTGTTCACATGCTGAAACTTGGTTTACTGCCTGGGAGGAGAGGAGAAAGTTTAAAAAGGCTCTTTTAAAATTACACTGTCATTTATATCCACGCTGGTCATCATCCTATTGGTTACTATCAGCCAGATTGCATGATTCCCAGGAATGAATATTGGTGCCATTCTTGCCATCACGCATTGGGTTAGTCCCAAACCAGGCGCTAAAGACCAACCTAGAGATAGGTGTTCCACGGCTAACGGTGAGTGCACATCCATGTGGGGCACCGATTGAGCACAGAGGAGCACCTGTCAGTTTTGCACAAAGTTCACCAATTAGTATTCAACAACTGGGCACTTTATGTTTCCATTGTGTAAATGTAGTGTATACAGTAGGTTCACCTAAACAATAAATAAAAGAATAAATAAAATAAAAGCTGTCTGTTCATCTGAACAGACAACACTTTGGAAGCTGGCAAAAAATCTGGATCCCACCTAGATGGCTACACATAACATGCTGGCCTTTATATTGGAACACTAGCCACTAGTCTCAACTCTACATTGTTCATTGGTCATCCTTACTTACCAAAATGACCACCTAACCTGAGTGCTACAAAGATCTAGCATGTCAGAAGGAAAAGTCCATAAGGCTCACATCAAACAGTAAATCCATGTGAAAGAGTGAATGGCAGCTCAGGCTCTGACCAGGCAATCCCCCAACACATTTCGCTCCTGCATTAGGAGCTCAATCGTGGGAATATTTTTTGAAACTACACTGTCATTTATATCCATGCTGGTCATCATCCTATTGATTACTATCAGCCAGATCGCATGATTCCTAGGAATGAATATTGGTGCCATTCTTGCCATCACGTATTGGGCTAGTCCCAAACCAGGTGCTTAAGACCAACCTAGAGATAGGTGGTCCATGGCTAACGGTGAGTGCACATCCATGTGGGGCACCAATTGAGCACATAGGAGCACCTGTCAGTTTTGCACAAAGTTCACCAATTAGTATTCAACAACTGGGCACTTTATGTTTCCATTGTGTAAATGTAGTGTATACAGTAGGTTCACCTAAACAAAAAATAAAAGAATAAATAAAATAAAAGCTGTTCACTTTGGAAGCTGCCAACAAAGCTGGGTCCCACCTAGATGGCTACACATAACAAGCTGGCCTTTATATTGGAACACTAGCCACTAGTCTCAACTCTACATTGTTCATTGGTCATCCTTACTTACCAAAATGACCACCTAACCTGAGTGCTAAAAAGATCTAGCATGTCAGAAGGAAAAGTCCGTAAGGCTCACATCAAACAGTAAATCCATGTGAAAGAGTGAATGGCAGCTTGGGCTCTGACCAGGCAATGCTCCAGCACATTTCGCTCCTGCATTAGGAGCTCAATCATGGGAATATTTTTTGAAACTACACTGTCATTTATATCCACGCTGGTCATCATCCTATTGGTTACTATCAGCCAGATCGCATGATTCCCAGGAATGAATATTGGTGCCATTCTTGCCATCACGCATTGGGTTAGTCCCAAACCAGGTGCTTAAGACCAACCTAGAGATAGGTGGTCCACAGCTAACGGTGAGTGCACATCCATGTGGGGCACCGATTGAGCACAGAGGAGCACCTGTCATTTTTGCACGAAGTTCACCAATTAGTATTCAACACCTGGGCATGTTATTTTTCCATATTGGGACTGAATGTTACAATTATTCACTTTGTATATGTGAAGCATTATTACTCATGTATTGTTAAATTTAAAACTGAAACAGAGTCTTTTTTCCTTCTAGCTGGTATTTGACCCAACTGTCTGTGAGTGTTTGACTGTGGTGGTGACAGCATTTTAGAGGTTCCTATAGAGCAGGGATAGATGTACAGGGTTCTTTGTATGTTTTAAACTATATAGACAAAGAAACAATAAATGGCAAGCTTCCTAAAGAAGATACATCTAGATAGCATGTATATTTTTTTCATCTGGTGCAATCGTACCGTTGTTTTGTTATTAACCCATACAATTCCAGCATGGCCTAGATTCATGGTGTTCCCATCTGTGGAGCTGGAGTCATATCTTCCTACTACAACTTGCTCCAAGGACCCAGTAGAACTTATCTGCCAGTTCACAATATCATAAAGGGCTGGAGGATCCCCATTGTAATCAAAAAATATGTTGGTCTTGTCTTTAGTCTGAAACCTTGTTGTTTTAATGTAAGAGAGAAGCTGAAAAAGAACATGAAGAAGAAGGGGATTTAAAGCAAAACAAACAAAACATATAACCAATTGGCTTTGGGTAAAATACAAATAACGTACTTGCCAAGGTTCAAATGACAAAATGTTTGCACATCTATTATGAAATGGGCCTTTTCCTGGCTGGCAGTGAAGCAGACTGTGCAAGGCCCATGCAAATGCATAAACTGAAGTGTAGACATTGAAGGTTGCTCCAAAATCGACTTTCAGCACTGACTTCCCCAGATTTTCTTCTCCAGTGCAGTCATGTGCTGTTTTGTTACTTGTCCTGTCATTTGAATTCAGTTGGTTAGTCCATTTGCAAGAAAAAATCTGCTCCCAAAATTCTATCATAAAAGAATCATTTGGAGCTTTTGATGGGTTTAAGCTGTAAAGATACTCCGCAAATCCTGGCATCTGCCCTCCATGGACAGTAAACCCAACAGTGCCCATCAAGACCTGCCGATACTTTTCTTTAGAAAGAAGAGCAGCGGCTGACCACGATTCACTGGCTATCCAGATCCTATCAGTCACGTTCTGTCTTGCTAGCTCTTCTACAATCGGTAAAAATTCTGATTTGGAGGACAACACTGCCACCACTTTGGCGGTTGACCCCTTGATAACTTTGACAATGTGTGGAGCATTCCTGTTGGCCTGGCCAGTCATAATTGTTTCGAGGAAAGCTACACACGCACCAGCATTGATTAATTCCTGCTTTATCGCCTGGAGACTTATTTGACCATAGTCATTATCGCTTGCTAGAAGGCCAACCCATGACCAACCAAAATACAGGATTAAGTTAGCAAGACCTCGGGACTGAAATACATCACTAGGTATGGTACGAAAGAAAGAAGGAAATATTTTTCTGTTGCTGAGAGTTGGGCTGGTTGAGAAGTAGCTTATCTGTGGATTTAAAAAAAAAATGACAGGAATCCTATTAGACATATTGGATAAATAAGAAAACGTTCATCCATGGTAATTTGGTATCTGTAGGATGTACTGTACATTAAAGAGGTTTCTTGGGAAGCTCAATGCCACCTGATTATAAAATGCTCAGTAAAAGGTATAAAACATCAATACTGTAAGGAAAAAGCTATGTTAATCTGGCCCCCAGTGGACTCACCTAGGCAAGGTAGACATCAATGTGCCTCACTGCAGTATTCTGTGAAAAATGTGGATCTCACGGTATGTTTTTAATCATGGGGTGGGGTCTTCCCAGTCAAGTTGACGTGTATTTACATGACATGGAGAGTCTTTTGAGTTCTAAAGCATTAAATAAATAAATATGGCCCATAAGGAAAGGGGTAAAGCTTAGTAGGATTTTAATGTTCATAAATGTTCTTGTCATACCTGTAGGTGATTTGCCCCCCCCCCCCCCCCATACTAGAAGAATGGCCAAAAAACTCAGTTAGCAACCCTACAGTACATCTGGCCTTGTTGCTAGGACATGAAAACAATTGTTTTGCACTCCCGTTATTCTAGAAGTGAGTGTCCAATGGTTTCCCATACTAGCAACAAGATGGGAAGCAGGGCTTGCTTTTTGGGAGTTTTTCAGCCAACTTGATGAACATTTTTCACACCTACACAGCTTTTTAATATATGCTAGGGCCTCTTGACTGCTTATGATATTTTCTGTAAATGGGGAATTAGCCTTTACATAAAAACCTGTAGTAAAGTGTATTCAACTGTGTGTTTTTAGTCTTGGATAGAGTGATTATGGGTTAGAATTTGTTTTATCTTTTTCTTATTGTCTGTGCTACTGCTTGAGAGGTTTACTCTTTCTGTGTCCCGGTAACCATTGTCACTGGGACGTGAAAGTGAGAGAAAAAAAAAATCAATTTTGAGTTGTCCCCAGAAGGGCAACAAAGGAGACATCTTTCAATGAGGGCACTTGTTTTGGTCTAAGAGGATATTTCTGTCATTTTTCAGCGATTTACTCTCCCTTTCCATTGCATGTCCAGAAGGTTTCTTCCAATGTTTCTAAATTGTGCTGTTTTCCTATGTCTCAAAATTAGCAACCAGTTATCTATCCTGTCTCATTATGGGTCCACCTTTGTCCAGACAATACTACATATTTAAAGCAGAACCTCAGCCAACAAAAAAAAGATAATAACGATTAGCCAATTAAAAGACAAAATTAACAAAACCAGCTGTTTTTAGTTTAGTTTAGCTCTAATTTGGGAATTTAACTCACAATACTTTTTTTCTGTTGCTAGATTTATTTATTTCAGGTACTTATATAGTGCCGTCAATTTGCGCAGAGCTTTACATACATATTGTACATTCACATCAGTCCCTAACCCTCAAGGGGGGTACAATCTAAGGTCCCTAACTCACATTCATACATACACATACTAGGGCCAATTTACATTTAGCCACTGTGCTGCCCTTATGTCTGCGGTCTGATGGACAGCACCATTCTAATGGTCATCCTGGACCTTCTTCAACCTGTGACTAGACTTCCCCTATCAGCACGATTCTTGTCAGCACAAGGAATGATTGGCTGTTTGTTCTGCTTTCTCCTCTCACACTCAGCTTTGGTATGTAGAGACTGCAAGAGGGTACTATCCAGACAAATTTAGGTACGTACATTGCTTGCATTATGAGAATACATGTAATGATGTATTAATGAATACATAGTGGGATTAAGGTGTATCTTTTATATCTGCCCAGAGTTCAGATTTAAGAAAAGTATTATTTTGTACCTGTGGATATCTATAAAGACCTAAAATATGTGCCATTAGGATGGAGCGTGTAGACCCAGAGTCACCAATGATACCAGCAAAAGTGCCTGTCTGTTCACACCGATAATTTGGAATGCTGTCTTTTCCTCCAGATAACATCCACAGAGTTCCTTCTGCTGCTCGTCTGAGTACAGTACAAGTGTCGTAGATCTGGTAGCCCAGGGTGATATTGGGAAGAAGGTCTGGATCCTTGTTAATCTCCTTTATGGTGTATATCATGACTTGCATTCTCTGGTAATTGTCAAGTTCAAGGCTAGTAAAATTAACCAAAATAGTTATGTTCTTTCTATTTTTCATAAAGCATCCAAAAAAACGGTTATTCAATGTCCAGTTTTCCCCAACCTATGCACATCCATGATTTAATTGTACCATTTCTGAACATGTGACTATCATATATACCATGTGGGATAATGGGAGTGTTTGCTAACAGATTATTTATTTTATAGGATGCATAGAATTTTATGTTCCTGGTAAAATTAGTCCCTCTGTCCTTGAACAAGATGTAGTTGCATACTAAAAGTTTTACTGAACACAACAACAACCGACTGGAGGTGAGTACGCCCCCTCTAATATTTACGGTAGCACATTGAGTCATAAGGTACCCTCCTTTTTGACCCACACCAATCCTATCATATTTACATGAACTCAGATCCTGGTTTAACCACTCTAGTGGCCCTTCAGGCTAAAAAGCTCTCTGGGAAGTAATTGCTCCCCCCCCATTCCTTAATTTCCCTACTCTATTACATGTACCTTATCCTCCTAATTTTCCTCACCTTTCTTCTCTTAAACTTTCTTCCCCAAATCTAACTCTTCTCTTTTCCTTCCTTTTTCTTCATCGTTTACTCATTACTTATACATAGCTTCTCTCATTTTGTTTCCATCTATTATTTCTATCTTTTTGTGTCCATGGTGGACATCGCCCAACATGTCTTTGCACCTTACATACCCAGAAACAAAGCCTACATCATACATATTATCTCCCCTATTCTTTCCATCAATGTTTGTTTCAAGCTAACAAATCATTTCGCTTTCATCTCTATGTCACAGTTACCTATTAGATATTGATCTCTAGCTCCCCCGTGCTAGGGGCTCTCTAATCCAAGAACACTTTTTCTATGCAATGTCTCTCGTAGGATGTGGTTAGAGATTTTCTACATTTCTATGCTGACATGATATGCCTTCTATGTCGCCTGTTTGGTCGTTACAATTTAAGTGTTAAAAACCCAATAAATATTCTTTAACCTCCCTGGCGGTATTCCCGAGTGTAGCTCGGAGTAAAGTTTCAGCACCACAAGCGGTAACCCCCCCGAGCTACACTTGGGAATACCTTGCAGCGTTGCTCGATGATCTCTTCTTCACTTACCTTGTCCTTCGCTCCCGCGATGTCCCTCCTGCAGTGTCCCCGGCAATGTCCTCCAGCCGATGCCGGCATCCATCTTCTGGGTTCCGTTCTCTGCGACGTTGGGACGTACGGGGACGGAACGGCGGGAAATTAAAAAATGTGAAAAAGTGACATTCACTAAATACACTAAAATCACATAGTATAACATTCCTGTATCAAACCATTTCACATACATTTTGTCCCGAGTGCTTTGTCCGGCGCCCTGCCTGCATTTTTACTGTTCTTTCTGCCTGGAAACTGAGAAACGTCCATGGCGTCCAAAAAGCGTCCCTTTAGGTCAAAAGCGGTTTTAGACCGGCTAGAGAACAGCGATAGTAAATCAGAACCACTTGCAGAATTGAGTGATAATGATTGGTGGGGAAAATTCCTCATCAGACACTGAAAACGATTCTGCGACTGAGCTCAGCGATGTGCGAACTTGGCGCTCTATTTCACATTTCAGTGTTTTTGGTTTGATTATATTATGGAATTAAATTTATTATTATTATATTATTATTTTTTATGATTATTTATTAAATTATAATTTATGATTTCGTGGTTCAAATTTTTTAACACACCCGGGATGTTTACTAGACTCTTGTTCGGACAGATTTCAGTGAGTTATTCCTAAAAATTACAGGCCTACAATAAAAAAATACATATTTCCATGCAAAAAAATGTACCTCTTTGAGCACAGAAATACTGACATAATCAGACCGCAAGGGAGGTTAAAAAAAAAAAAGTTTTACAATGACTAATCGTTTTAAATGGGTAGTTAAAATTTTAAATAAAATTGACAGCGCAGTCCAGTGTCCCCTGTAGGTTACAAATTATGGCGCAACGCAGTAAAGTTGAACTTTGTTTAACTTACAGTGGGGATCGAAGGTTTGGGCACCCCAGCTAAAAATTAGTTTTAATGTGCATAAAGAAGCCAAGGAAAGATGGAAAAATCTCCAAAAGGCATCAAATTACAGATTAGACATTCTTATAATATGTTAACAAAAGTTAGATTTTATTTCCATCATTTACACTTTCAAAATAACAGAAAACAAAAAAATGGCATCTGCAAAAGTTTGGGCACCCTGCAGAATTTATAGCATGCACTGCCCCCTTTGCCAAGCTGAGACCTGCCAGTGTCATGGATTGTTCTCAATCATCGTCTGGGAAGACCAGGTGATGTCAAGCTTAAAGGTTTTAAATGCCCAGAGTCATCTGACCTTGCCCCAACAATCAGCACCATAGGCCAAATCCTGGCCAAAAAAGTAGCATCCAGAGCAATTTCAGCCGCCCTTCATATAAGTTAGAATGAACGGTATGTTGAGCACACCTTCATCATTACAAGAACGAGGATGAAATGAGCACCTTCCCAATCACATGTAAAGTATTGGGAAGAAGGTCTGGATTCTGGCTGATACGTAGGATGGCGTGGATTGCTCTGGGTGCTACTTAAAATTTAATTTTAATGGTGAGCTAAAACTTTAACACTAAAGGTAGGCATGATATAATAAAAATGAGGTGCATTTTCTTATGTTGCTTCTAGCGATGAGCTCTCGTGTGTTCCTAGTCCAAGGCTACCAGAGCTATCCCACCAGGATGCTGTAAATGTACTTGGCCAATCATAAGTGGATATAATTGACTAATAGGAGAGATTTATCCCACCATTGGCTTCATAATTATTGTATTTATTTTTTATTATTTCACTTAGTAATAACTTATTTTGTGATAAAAGTTACATAGACTTACAGTTTGCATTTGAGGTCCTCTGGCTTGCTGGTAAATGTGTTTTCAGTATAGTATCTGTCCACATGAACAGGGAAAGTTCCTCCAATCATCAAATCTCCTGGCTGCCTCAGGAACCCATTGATAGGAATAACTGGCAAGTGGCAACCATGCATAGGCTCCAGACAGTCCAAGATATCTATAAAAACTATACAAAACACCAACGTTTTACAGAACAGCAGACAAATAGTACTGAACAACCCGGTCATGCCATTGAAGCAGAAAAACATCTCCACTCTGTAGGCCATATAGGTGCCTTTTTAAAATTAAGTATGCTATACCTTCTAATATCAGCTAGAAATGTACTCAGAAGAAGACTATTATATTTCTATTCTACAACGAAGCTCCATAAATGATATGCTTCTGCAGACTTTTATATATTGGTGGAGACCTTCAGTGACATCAATGGCCTATATGTTTTGGAGAAGACCACGATTAGTTAACATTGCACATGTAAGGAGGCTTTACAATATCATTGTTGCACACAACACAAGAGAAGACTTCCCAGTTCCACAAATATCACATGCATCTTCTGGATATAAAAAAATATTAAATTGACTGTACAATATAAGAAGGAATTGACTCTACTGTTGTCATATTTTGGTCTTAAAGCTGAAGGTACTCCTTGTGAGCAAAAATAAGCAAGTTGGGGGAAGTAGAGTAGAGGGAGTTAAATCAAAGAAATGAGCAGACTTTTCATGGATAACAGACTTCCCAGTATGTGTTGCAAGTTTTCTGATCTTAGAGAAGCTTTAAAGTTTAAATGGTAGTCTATGGTAGTTGCGTGACCGACACAACAATTGGCTTCAGAAGGATGAGGAACACCAATGGCACCCCAAAATGATGAATTTTTTCTCTTGTTTTCTCAGACGCCAACAGCTATCAGGCAAGACATCATTACAAGCAGATGACACATTTGCAACCACTTACATGGCAGCATGGCCACAAGCCTAGCTGACAGGTATTTTATACACTGCAGGTAATTAGACTGAAGGGAGTATAGAACCAAATTATGTGATGCAAATTGTTGGAAAAATCTCCCAGGATATTATTACTGTCAATACTTAACTTTCCTTTTCCCTTGTCTTAGCTGCTAGTAACAAAGGTCCATTTGACATTTGGGCAACTTTAATTTAAATGTAAAATGAATTATTAAGAAGCAATAGTAATATTTACTGATGTTGTGTTGATAATGTATCACACGTCATATAATGAATGTACAGTTGTGCCAATTGTAGGTCTTCTGGAAATAAAATTGGATTTATTCAATTCCACCCTATCTAGGACATTAATATTTTTTATCCTGGGTAATATTTAAATATGTTATCCTTCTAAGAGTGTGGATAGGTGCAGTCCCCGATATGGATCATATTACTTGTGAAGTTAATCCTTAATGTTCATTCATTTTAATCATGTGATCAGGGGCGGACTGACAACTCATGGGGCCCCCGGGCAATAGGGGATCATGGGGCCCCTGTGTCCTTGCCCAAACTCAAAAAAGCCTATGAAAAAGGTACCAGGGGCATCTCTTGGGGCCCCCTACTGACCCCGGGCCCTTGGGCAGTGCCCGAGTTTCCAAATGGTCAGTCCGCCACTGCATGTGATATTTGTTAAAGATGTATGATTTATCCAGAGATACATTTTTATGTAGTAATGATCAATCCTTCAAGGGATAATATCACATTTTCCTTTTTCACTTCTGAATCATATAGATCAGGGGTGTCAAACTGGTGGCCCTCCAGCTGTTGCAAAACTACAAGTCCCATCATGCCTCTGCCTTTGGGAGTCATGCTTGTAAGTGTCCATCTTGCAATGCCTTATGGGACTTGTAGTTTGACAACAGCTGGAGAGCCGCCAGTTTGACACCTGTAATATAGATTATGAAAACACACCTATATTTTGATTTTGCAAGGCCTTCATTCGGTGGACCGGACGTGTGGTGGCGAGTTCCTGTGCCCCTGGCCCCAATCCGCTGCCATCTGGGTGGCAGTGGACCCTGGCGGGGCCCCCACGACTCTCCAGTCCCTGCTCGTTGGCCAGGGAAGGCCACTGGACCTTTTTCCCAGAGCACCGGGACTTGCGGCCTACCCCGCACCCGAAGCCGCGGCCGGGCCGCCGCCGCTCCGTCCATCGATCCCCGCCGACCTGCCAGCCTCCCCAGGGCTCTCCCCACCGGCCCCACCGGCACTGACAACTGGGTCCATCTATGACCACCAGGAACCAGATCAGGCCCACTGCTGATCGCTGCTCCACCACCCAGCCCACTGGCCTGCCTGTCTCCCTTGAGCCCTCCCCATTGGCTCTGGGCCCACCTCAGGCCACCCTGCACCCAGCTACCGGCACCCAGCTACCACCTCTGGACACCCTGCACCCAGCTACTGGGCACCCAGCTACCTGCACTCGACACCTAGGGGCTGCTTCAGACCACCAAGCACCCTGCATCAGCCGGCACCCAGCCTCAGACCAGGGACCTCTCCAGGCCACCCAGCAAATTGAGACGTCGCCGCACCTCCGCCACCTGCACCGAGAGGGTAAGCCGCCACCGAGAGGGTCATCCTCCACTACCAGCTGCCTCTCTGCTCCCCTCCGGGTACCACGCTACCGGGCACCTACCACCGCACAGCCCCGAGCCCTGTCCAATCCGGCGGAGTCAAGCCTGCCACGCTACAGCAACCACTGACACCACGCCCTACCGCTCCCACAGATGCTGGGCCCCTAGCATTCCTCACTCGCTGGCGGCAACATCCGCATGCACTGGCTCACATTGCCCACGGACGTCGACCCATTCTGCACCTACCAACGCCTAGCCCACTCCACCTCCAGGCGTTCGTCCACACCACCTCCTGATGACGACCCTTCAACACCTCCTGCCGCTGGGCCCTTCAGCACCTTCAGCTCCTCCCGACGCCGAGCCTCAACATTTCCAGTCACCGAGCCGCCAGCTCCATGGCGATACAGACTCTCCACATCACCATGCCCTGACCTGTACCCCTTCACCTCCCCGACCTGACCAGCACCCCGCTCACCCCAACATGCCACCTGCATTCCTCCTCCTCGTATTCCTCTCCTCCATCCCAAAAATCGCTTCCCTCTACCCGCCTACCCCCCCAAATCGGCTCTACATTGCCCCTTCACTTCTCCCCTCTCCCCACTATGGCACTCACCACCTCCTCCTACTACTCCACTCCCTCGTCGACCCACGTGCCACCACTATCAGACCCACACGCTCCTGCACTTCTCGCTCCCATGCCACCTTCCTCGCCCTCCTCCTTCTCCCATCCGCTGGGGACATCTCCCCGAACCCTGGCCCCTCACCACCTCACCCCCCCAGGGACTCCCCTGCTCCCGCCAGCCGCCGCAACCCCTTCAACATCATACCTGTACCCCTCCTCTCCGCATCCATCCCCTCTCTCTCGGTTGCACTCCTGAACGCCCGCTCGGTTTGCAACAAGCTTACCGCCATCCATGACCTTTTTATCTCCCACTCCCTCAACCTCCTAGTGGTCACTGAAACCTTTGTACAGGCCACTGACTCTACCTCCCCTGTGGCACTCACCCATGGAGGTCTCATCTGGACCCATTCACCCAGACCAAGCGGTCGAAGAGGTGGTGGTGTCGGCTTGCTCCTATCACCGCTGAGCACCTTCCAGGTCCTCCCTAACCCCCCCTCTCTATCCTCCTCCTCCTTCGAGACTCACTGCATCCGGCTCTTCTCCCCCACCCCCCTAAGGATCGCAGTGATCTACAGGCCTCCCGGATCCATACCCCGCTTCCTGGATGACTTCGCCGCCTGGCTTCCCTTCTTCCTCTCCTCTGAGCTACCAACCATCATCCTTGGAGACTTCAATATCCCCATCAACGACAACAACCCGGCTACTTCCCAACTCCTCCACCCAACCTCCTCCTACGCGCTCACACAGTACACTCAATCCTCCACCCACATTGATGGGAACACCTTGGACCTCGTCTTCTCCCACCTCTATACCCTCAACCATTTCACTAACACCCCCCTTCCCTCTCTCCGACCACCACCTCCTCACGTTCTCCATCTCCCCTTCCCCTAACTCCCCCCCCAAGGCGCCAAACCATCGCCAGCCGCAACCTCCACAACTTGAACCCGGCCCCCCTCCACTCAGCTGCCGACCGCCTACACGACAGCATTCTGTCACTGTCATGTCCTGACCTAGCCACCACCACATGGTGACTCACTGTCAGCTGCCCTAGACTCTCTGGCACCCCTAACCACATGCAACATCAAACCTAGACCACTTCAACCATAGCAGAATGACCATACTAAATGCCTCAAACATCGCAGTCGTGTGCTGGAGAGACTATGGCGCAAAACCAGGTCCCCTCGTGTGTTCTCCCTCTACAAATCCGCCTTCCTCACCTACACCTCCTCCCTCCACGCCGCCAAGCAGGCCTACTTCGTAAACCTGATCAACACCCTCTCCACCTGCCCTCGCCGACTCTTCTCCACTTTCAAACCCCTGCTCACTCCCTCCCCTCCTCCACTTAGTACCTCACTCACCGCCCACGAGATTGCCACCCATTTCCACAAGATTGACGCAATCTGTAAGGACATAGTCAACTCGCAATCTACCTCCCCACCTAGCCTCCCCCCCCATCACCCCCTCATCTCTCCCCTCCTCTGACCTCGCTACCGCACTGCCCCCTACCTCACCCAAGGCCCCGCTTACCGTAACCCCCCCCAGCACTGCACTCCTTCAGCCCTGCTACCACTGAGGAAGTCACCAGGGTCTTCTCAGAAGCCCGCCTCACTACCTGCCCCCTGGACCCTATCCCCTCTCAACTGCTCCGGTCACCCCCCTCCTCCCTCATCCGCTTCCTCACCCACATATTCAATCTCTCCCTCTCTACTGGCGCATTACCCTCCCCCCTAAAGCATGCGCACATCACCCCCATACTCAAAAAGCCCTCCCTAGACCCCACAGACCCAAACAACCTCAGACCCATCTCTCTGCTGCCACTCATTTCCAAGCTCCTTGAGTGCTTAGTCTACGATCGCCTGAGCGCCCACCTAACTGACAACAACCTCCTTGACCCACTACAGTCCGGCTTCCGTCCCCAACACTCCACCGAAACCGCCCTCCTCAAAATCACTAACGACCTACTAATCGCCAAAGCCAAAAGCGACTACTCTGTCCTCCTTCTCCTGGACCTCTCTGTGACCTTCGTCACAGTTGACCACCCCCTCCTCCTTACTAAACTACTCTCCCTTGGCATCAGAGACACTGCTCTCTCCTGGTTCTCTTCTTACCTATCCTGACGCTCCTTCAGCGTTTCCTACAACGGTGCCACCTCCCCTTCCCTCCCCCTCTCTGTTGGGATCCCCAAGGCTCTGTCCTTGGACCCCTTCTCTTTTCCATCTACACCTCCTCCCTTGGCAAACTCATACACTCCCACGGCTTCAACTATCACCTCTACGCTGATGACACTCAAATCTATCTCTCCACCCCTCACCTCACCCCCACAGTCTCCGCCCGCATCACTCACCTCCTAAACAACATCTCAGACTGGATGTCGCTCCATTTCCTCAAGCTTAACCTCTCCAAAACCGAGCTCTTTCCCCCTGCCCACGCCCCCCCCCATCCTATCCATCACTACCAACAACACCACCATCAATCCCGCCCAGCAAGCCAAAGTCCTTGGCGTCATTCTGGACTCAAACCTTTCCTTCCAACCTCATGTCAAATCACTTACAAACACATGCAGGCTCTACCTTCGCAACATCGCCAAGATACGCTCCTTCCTTACCCCAGACACCACTAAACTACTCGTTCACTCCCTGATTATCTCACGCCTTGACTACTACAACTCCCTTCTCACCAGTCTACCCCAGCGCAGGCTCTCCCCGCTTCAGACCATCCTGAACTCAGCGGCCAGACTCATCCACCTCACCAACCGCTCCGCTTCTGCCACCCCCCTCTGCCAATCCCTTCACTGGCTCCCGGTTCCCCAACGCATCAAATTCAAACTACTGACTCTGAGTTTGGGCAAGGACACAGGGGCCCCATGATCCCCTATTGCCCGGGGGCCCCATGGGTTGTCAGTCCACCCCTGCCTACGTGTCCATGCACACATAGAATGTAATCAATGTTTTTTGGCTGGAAAAATACCCAGGACTAGTGGATATCTAGAGGAGTCTTTTTAGCTGTAAAAATGCTCTAACGCTGGAAAACACAGCAAAACACGGTAAAACATGGTAAAACACCACAAATGGGCCTTTTTCTGACCCAAAAAAAGCTAAAAAACGCTAGCAAATGCGGAAAAACACGGCTAAACGCTAATGCAAAAATGCTAAAAAAGCTGAAAAAACTCTGGTTTTTGACTTTACACAGCTAACGTTACCAACGTTATGAAAACGCCCCCCCCCCCCCAGTGTGCATGAGGACTTAGGGAGTATAGGACTAAATCTGATTTATATGATGGAAATTGTTTTAAAGGATTACAATCTCCCAGGATCTTATTACTGTCAATACTTAATATTCTTTTTCCCTTGTCATAGCTGCCAGTAACAAAGGTCCATTTAACATTTGAAAAACTTGTGTAAAATTCATTATTATGTAGTAATAGTAATAGTTCCTCATGTTGTGTTCCATAATAATGTATCACGCTCTTCTTATAGTGCAGCGGTTCTCAACCTGGGGGTCGCGACCCCTTTGGGGGTCGAACGACCATTTCCCAGGGGTCGCCTAAGACCATCGGAAAACACATATTTCCGATGGTCTTAGGAACCGAGACACCGCTGCTCTGTCTCGCGATCTGTGGGCGGGATGATATGCTGCCCCTGTAACCTGGCCACACCTCCGGGATCACTCAACAGCTCCGCCTCCTCGCCGCTGATTGGCCACTGGAACTGTAGCTCAGGAGAGGCACACAGGCGGCCAATCACCGGCGAGGAGGTGGAGCTTGGAGAGGAGGAGCCGAGCGGCAGAGCGCGCAGATCGAAGAAGATCGAGGGAGCTGCAGGAGCGAGTGAAGAGGAGAGCGGCCAGAGAAGGAAGACAGCTGACAGGTAAGTGCAAATTTTGCTTCTGCAGGCTGTAGATGGGAGAGGGAGAGAGCGAGCCCAGGCTGGAGCAGGGGTCAGCAAGGTAAGTATCATTGGTGTCAGTGGGAGGGATAGTGCCCCATCATTTGTGTCACTAATACCAACGATGGGGCACTATTCCTCCCCCCACTGACACCAACGATGGGGCACTATTCCTCCCCCCACTGACACCAATGATAGGCACTATTCCTCCCCCCACTGACACCAACGATGGGGCACTATTCCTCCCACTGACACCAACGATGGGGCACTATTCCTCCCACTGACACCAATGATGGGGCACTATTCCTCCCACTGACACCAATGATGGGGCACTATTCCTCCCACTGACACCAATGATGGGGCACTATTCCTCCCACTGACACCAACGATGGGGCACTATTCCTCCCACTGACACCAACGATGGGGCACTATTCCTCCCACTGATACCAACGATGGGGCACTATTCCTCCCACTGACACCAACGATGGGGCACTATTCCTCCCACTGACACCAAGGATGGGGCACTATTCCTCCCACTGACACCAACGATGGGGCACTATTCCTCCCACTGACACCAAGGATGGGGCACTATTCCTCCCACTGACACCAACGATGGGGCACTATTCCTCCCACTGACACCAACGATGGGGCACTATTCCTCCCACTGACACCAAGGATGGGGCACTATTCCTCCCACTGACACCAACGATGGGGCACTATTCCTCTCACTGACACCAAGGATGGGGCACTATTCCTCCCACTGACACCAACGATGGGGCACTATTCCTCTCACTGACACCAATGATGGGGCACTATTCCTCCCACTGATACCAAGGATGGGGCACTATTCCTCCCACTGACACCAACGATGGGGCACTATTCCTCCCACTGACACCAAGGATGGGGCACTATTCCTCCCACTGACACCAAGGATGGGGCACTATTCCTCCCACTGACACCAACGATGGGGCACTATTCCTCTCACTGACACCAAGGATGGGGCACTATTCCTCCCACTGACACCAAGGATGGGGCACTATTCCTCCCACTGACACCAACGATGGGGCACTATTCCTCTCACTGACACCAATGATGGGGCACTATTCCTCCCACTGATACCAACGATGGGGCACTATTCCTCCCACTGACACCAACGATGGGGCACTATTCCTCCCACTGACACCAACGATGGGGCACTATTCCTCCCACTGACACCAACGATGGGGCACTATTCCTGCCACTGATACCAATGATGGGGCACTATTCCTCCTACTGACACCAATGATGGGGCACTATTCCTCCCACTGACACCAATGATGGGGCACTATTCCTCCCACTGACACCAATGATGGGACACTATTCCTCCCACTGATACCAATGATGGGGCACTATTCCTCCCACTGACACCAATGATGGGGCACTATTCCTCCCACTGACACCAATGATGGGACACTATTCCTCCCACTGATACCAATGATGGGGCACTATTCCTCCCACTGACACCAATGATGGGGCACTATTCCTCCCACTGACACCAACGATGGGGCACTATTCCTCCCACTGACACCAACGATGGGGCACTATTCCTCCCACTGATACCAACGATGGGACACTATTCCTCCCACTGACACCAACGATGGGGCACTATTCCTCCCACTGACACCAATGATGGGACACTATTCCTCCCACTGATACCAATGATGGGGTGCTATTCCTCCCACTGACACCAATGATGGGGCACTATTCCTCCCACTGACACCAATGATGAGGCACTATTCCTCCCACTGACACCAACGATGGGGCACTATTCCTCCCACTGACACCAACGATGGGGCACTATTCATCCCACTGATACCAACGATGGGACACTATTCCTCCCACTGACATCAGTGATGGGGCGCTAGTCCTCCCACTGCAAAATTACAGTTCTGAAGTAGCAACCAAAATAATTTTATGGTTGGGGGTCACCACAACATGAGGAACTGTATTAAGGGGTCGCGGCATTAGAAAGGTTGAGAACCACTGTTATAGTGGAATGTACAGTTGTGTCAGGAAGATTGAACAATTAATCAAGTCAGCACTCGTAAATATTTAATTAATCAATATATGACAGTGAAGTGCAGGGCTATAAATAAGTAAACAAATGATAATAATGTCTGTATAGATAAATATTCATATGGTGACAATCCGTGTGTAGAGTGCCCACTATGGCGGTACTTCAGTGCTTGTGCTTTTAAAAGTGGGGTAAGAATACGCACTCACCAGATGCATAAAGATATTACACATATAGATCAATCATCAGAGGTCCACTTTAAGGTAGCGGATTAAGCCAGGTATAGAGATATCCTCTCAATCCCCTGTATACATAGGGCCGCATGATCACTGCCATGCCTGCCACTAAAATGATTCGCTACATCTGTAGAATGCGTTTTCTGCATGTTATAAACATGGTCATGGAGGTGATCATGCAGCCTTCTTGTGGTCCTGCCCACATATTGTATTGCAGGTGCAGGGGCGGACTGACAACTCATGGGGCCCCCGGGCAATAGGGAATCATGGGGCCCCTGTGTCCTTGCCCAAACTCAAAAAAGCCTATGAAAAAGGTACCAGGGGCATCTCATGGGACCCCCTACGGACCCCATGCCCGAGTTTCCAAATGGTCAGTCCGCCCCTGTGCAGGTGATAAGGTAAATCAGGTATTTAGTGTTACAATTGATAAATTCCTTGACTTTATGTTCCTTACTACTGATGGTGAGCACAAACCTATCTCCTCTCCTCGGACATTGATATCTCATCAGTATTCCATATTGTTAATAATTTTAAATCAGAGAAACCCTAACAGTTGGTATGATAAAATGCTTTAAAGTGTAACTGTAGGCAAAATAAATAAAATTACATATACTATATGATACAGTCTTTCAGTAGACTTTAAAATGGCGGTTTGTGTTCTTCCAAGTTCCCCTTTAAGAGATTTTTATTGCCTGTTGATCCTGCCAGGATACATGTTATTGTCCACTTCCAGTAACAGGTCAAGCTTTCCAGCAAAAATGTTGGGTGAGTTGTTTCTGAAAAAAAAGGTTTGCATTGGCTGAATGTATCTGTCCAGTAGGTTATTGTATAGTCAAGTGCTGGGCTACAACAATATGGAGAAGGAGACATTGCCCTTTAGTCTTCTCTACCTCTACTGGATACTGATGTTATGCTGCACTATTCCCCTCCGGCCAGCAGGGGTAGAGCTAAGGCCAGGCAAGCCCATAAACTTCAGGCAGAGTGAAAATCCTGGGAGTTGTAGTTTGAAACAGCTGTTTGGGACAGCAGCCATATAATGGAATTAACCTGCTCAGGAAAGTTGTTCTTCTTGGCACTGAGGAAGTTAGAGACAGAGCACCTCTGTCTGGATATTCACCTGCCAGTGAGGACACCTGGGGCAGTGTAGCACTGCCCATTTAACAGCACCTGCACCACTGCCGCAAAGAAACTGGAACTTCACCATCTGCTTCCCATTACTGACCACTGGAGGACTGGTGAGAGGGCTATTCACCCACTGCTGATACTGCTAGCAGGGACTGAGCCACTGAGAGCAGGACACAAAGTGCGCCCAATCCATACTGCACCCATACTGTCAGGGCTCCCGGTAAGACCAGAGATGTGTGAACTGACACAGGGAAACGCAGGCTCAAGTATGGTGTAACAATATAATTTATTAAAGGTTATACACAAATATAACACGCACAATATAACAAAACCAAACCTCCAACTGATAGCGGAATATACACAGACAAGAGCAGTCAGGGCTGGTGAGGTGGAGTGGTCAGGCAGGCCGGGTCAGGAACCATCGGGCAGACAAGACACAAAGGAGCAGGCAGAGCGTAGTCAGACGGGCCGGGTCTGGAACAATCAGGCAGACAAGGTACCAAAGGAGCAAGCTGGAGAGTGGTCAGGAATAGCTGGGGTCAGGACAGGTGGAATTCATTCAGAGTCAGGATCAAAGCAGAATCAGGAATCAGGCAAGAAGCAGACAGGATGCAGGTACAGGGGCTCATGGGAAACATACACCAAGGCACTGACTGCAGGTCTGGCCATTCCTTAAATACACCTCCTGCAATCAGCCTCAGGTGATGGCTGACTGCAGGAGTGAGCTTCTGGTTGCTGAAAGCACCCGCTGGCCAGCCCTGGTACTGCAGCCCACACGGCAAATGAGTCCCACCACTGATGGTGAGTCCATTCCTGACACATACTGCACTCTATACCACAATTATTCCAAACCTAGTCTGCACCTATACCAACCCTATACTGCATTATACTGAACCTTGACTGCATCTGAACCACATTTACCTTGCACCTGTGCTGAGTCTATTCTGTACCAATAATGCACCTATACTGCATGCAGGTTAACTGGGACTGTCGATGCACTGATGCTCTTAAAGGGCCCCAACAATAGCCAACAAAAGAACACCTCAAAGGTCTCAACCCTTCCTGTAATAATTACTCTTCAAGCCTCATTTGTTCCTCTGCCCCCTTTGCTACCATCCTCATTTTCTTTTGGAAAGTGCATACCCAGTAAATCTAGAACTAGCATCGCCGCCATAAATGCTCTCCAGCAGTATAGTTCCAACACTCAGTAGATTAAGCTCACTGCTGCACTTGAGATGGTCTTGCTACTGTTGATCTGGATGCCAAATATCATCTTGTGTCATCTTAATCACTTTGTAGTCTAAATTGTGTTATTACCATTGTAGATCAATTTTATACTTGCCTAATTACCAACCATATTGGATGACAATATATTAACTTTGCCTTTACTACCTGATTTTGTGCCTGTTTTCTTTGATATATCACTAATATTGGGTACTAAGTATTACTTTCAGTGAGTTCCTGTGATATTGTATGTTTGTACACTTAACCTGGTGTGTCAGAGGGGCTGCCTTCCAGCGGCTCCTACGGGGGTAGCGCTACATGTGAGGGCTTGTCCAAGGATCTCTCTGTTCTGAGTGCTAGTAGTCTAGATAAGGAGCCAGAAGAAGTCATCATGGACCCTGTTGTAGTTGCTGACTTGTGCCAAGAGCAAAATTGCCAACTGGAACCGTGTTTGTGGTGATCGATGTGCCAGGGAATGACGGATTGAGGAGCAGATCCACCAAGCAGTAACCAAGACACTAACCCCAGAGCAGAAAGTGTTTGTGCTAGGCAGGAAGGTGGAGCTAGTGTCTGCTTGTGCCTATGTGCTATTAGAGTGGCAAAGGGATATCCTTTCCCATTTCCTGGAAGACCGTGTCCATCCCACAAAGGAAGTCGAAGGCTATTTAACCCAGCTACAAGTGTCAGATATCAAACCTGAGAGCCCAAGTCAGAATGTGGCAGAGACTGAAACACCCTCAGTCCTATATCTACTTTAGGACTGCCTCCTACTCATTTTTCACTGATGTAGGGAAGTTAGTGGAGAACTTTGTCAAGAATGGGTCTGTCCCCATCAATCATTGGTATATCAGAAGCTACAGTTCCACTCAGGGGAAACCTCATTTCCATCTGGAGAAGAAGACATTGAAGGATGGACCAGGCTTCACAAGCACTAGAAGAATGGGACATCCCTGAAGCCGAGAATTAGTGAGAGTCTCAGAGGCCCTGCTGCTCATAACTTAAGGCTAGGTGTAGCCTCAGTCTATATTGAGGCGTTGTATACTGTGTTTGGCCGAGTAGAGAAATTCCCAGATTTATTATACAGGTTTTGAGCACACTCACCAGCAAAGAGGGGAGAAGCTTTCTAACTTTATAACAGTAGACAATATCGTATATCAAATCCATAAAAAAGGGTATAGAGTCACAAGAGGTTGACAAGGTCCGACTAGATCGAGCCGTACAAGGAGCTTGCCTAAATCACGTTATAGTGCTGAAGCTTCTTCTCAAGGGACCAGATCTGCTCCCACCTATCCAGAACTAGTGAAGAGGAGGTTCTGTTAGAAGATACAAATCAGGAACAAGCTGCTCTGAGCAAGTAACTACTTAGGAAAGCGAAAGTCTCCAAATGGGTGGCTTAAAAGGGTTAATGTCTATTGGATGATGACAAGCCAACGACTGAGTTAGAAGCTGAACAGCCACATCTAACTTTAGAGCCTCATTGGAATCAGCACACCTGATTTGCTGATCCAGGTGGCACAGGCATAGTTGAAAATGCAACAAACCATGATGCAAATAATGGAGGCCCATGCGGTCTCAGACAGATATAAAGAAGAAAGCAAACAAGGAGACATGTTATCACCCTCAGGAAGAATATTGCTGGGAAGGTGGACAATCTGAAAGCATTACAGCAACTGTTCCCCTGGAAGCTGGAGGAAAACTTCAATGGGCCTCAGTGAAGGAGCCAACTAAAAGTCAGTCTATTACAATGAGCTCCAAAACGAAAAAAGTGACAAAGCCGCCAGGGAAGTCCAAAGTACTAAAGCAGGGATGGAGATGTACCTGAACAACATGAAGGAGATCACAGATCATAGGGGTTTAGTGCTTTTTTAAAAATGTATTTAAGAACTTAACTAGCAAGGCCTAACTAAATAGTAAGGAAACTTTAGACAAATATAATAAAACAGCAGTCAACAATGTCAGCAGAACGATGGACAGTGTCAGTAGGGCAGTGGATGGTGTCAGTAGAGCGGTGGACATGTCAGCTGAAAAACCACAAAACAAGGAGTGCCTAGTCCTGCAACAACTTAGGGGTGAATACTCCATTCTGAAAGTCCAAGGAACGCCAGGCAATATACATAAGATGTCACAACTTTATTATAAAAAAAGTCACATAAGCAACCACATACCATAAAAATGAATTCACAAGATGCATTCATAAGACACAGAAGTCCTCTGGATGGAAAATGCCAAAGCTTGGACGGACAGAGTGGTAGAATTGACCAGGAAGATGTACTGTAGTGACACCAGCCACCAGGGACACCAAACCTCAGCCCACCCCAGTTGGAAGTGATGTCAGCAGAGGACGGGAAGTGATGTGGGATGAGGGCATAAGTAGATCTAGTAGGATGCCATAGCAAGGGCACCAGTAGATGGCGTGTTACCGCTGTGAGCAGGGCTGGAAACACCTGGAGCTGAGGGCAATTTTGGAATCAATGGTAAATAGTAGGGATGTGGAGCAGTGAGACAAAGTAGAACACGAGCCAGTGGAGTCAGATGACTACATGTTTTCGGGGCAGGCCCCTCCAGCAGGTCACATGACTCCCATCTGCTAAAGGGACTGAATATTGCAGGACTAGGTGCTCCTTGTTTTGTGGTTTTTGAACTCTCACTGGTCAGTTGAGTAAGTGAACAGCTGAACATTTTGCGTTTCCACACACCATCCTATTGTGGCATCAGTCAAGCGCCCCTCTCCATGTGTTTTTCTGTGGACATGTCAGTTGAGCAGTGGATTATGTCAGTAGTGTAGAGGTTGCTGTCAGTCAGTATGACAGCGGACTTTGTCAGTAGAGCAGTGTATGGTGTCAGCAATTTTTTTGTTATTTTATTTTTTACCCTTTTATTTTCATTTTTTGTTTACAATTTTATATTTTTACAATTTTTGTTAGCAGCCCTATTGTGGGGCTTTGGTGAAATATTAGGGGTCTGAACAGACCGCCGATGTATCACTTTTGAGACATAGAAAGCAGATTGAGGACACAGCCCTCAACTTCCATCTCTGAGCTGCATTGAATGCATGAATGGGAAGAGCTCTGCTTCCTATTAATTCATAAACTGAAGCATGATAAACACTGTTTACTATGCTTCAGATATGAACGAACACAGTGAATAATGTTGATCACTCACTGTGTTCATTTAGAAAAGGAAGGGGCCAGTAAATTACATATTTACCGGCCCCCTTCCCCCGCTGTCCATCCTGAAACAAGCCCCAGCAGCAGGGAGAGAAGAGGGGGAAGCAGGCAGAGCTGGGGGGGGGGCGACGACAGGGGAGTACATAGGAGGGCGAAGCAGAAAAAAGAAGAAAGAGTAACCTGGACAGGACGGATAGTGGCAGTGGCATATAGAGGAACTGATTCACTCCATTTTCCACCTGTAGCCACTGAATGTCAGCATGAGGGAGAGGAGGAGAAGCAGGAACTCAGTGATTGCAGGAGGAAAATTGGTTCCTTTATATGCCCCTGCCACTGTACCTTCTGTCTAGGTGTGACAGGGAGGCCGCACGAGCCCCCTGGAGCATGGGTTTGGTCAGAATTGCCACCCCTGATCCCACACCAGTGTTGGGGTCCCTTCATGCCACACAGGGGTTCCCCTGCTGCCCGCACACTACAAGTCCCAGCATGTCCAGGACTCAACCCTCCCCATGCTGGCTCCTGCCACTCACCCACACATAGGATGTCCCCAGTACAGGGGGAATACAGAGTAGTCTCAGTCCCCCTCCATGGTCCCCAGCCTTGTGTCCCAGACTGCAGAGTGTTCTCACATGCCCCCTCCCTCCCCCATGCTCTGCTCTCACCTTGTCCCATTTGATAAACTTGCTACCCCATTGCAGGATCTCTGGCATCCAGACCAGCTCCTGCTAGAGAGCTTGTACCCTGGCTGGGCCCCCGCCATGACTGAGGACAGGTGTGGTGGGGAGAGGAGTTGAGGAGAGACCAGTGGGAATTGACTTGGAGAGAGGAGACAAAAAGTGGGCGGGATGGGTGGTGACAGAAAGGACATAAGGGGTGGGAAGTGGAGATGGAAGAAGTCGGGGATGAGATATGTTGTGCACCAGGAAGCAGGAAAGTTCAGTAAGCACCGCACTACCTGCTTAGTGCTTCCCACTCAGCACTTGACCTTCCTCCTCCACTCAGCAGCCTCGTCCCACCTGGCACCTAGATTGTAAGCTCCCAGGATCAGGGCCCTCCTAACCCTCTTGTATTGAACTGTATTGTTGCTGTATTGTCTCCCGTTATATTGTAAAGCGCTGAGCAAACTGTTGGCGCCATATAAATCCTGTATAATAATAATATATAAATCCTGTATAATAATAATAATAATAATAATAATAATAAGGGGAATGGACTGTTCCATTACACACTGGCCTCTTTGATAACCCCGCAGCCCACACACAGGCACAGTGACACAAAACATAATGTGAGAGGCAGGCAGCATGGCCCCCCCTAGAGCATGGGTGGGGTCACAATTGCAACCCCTGATGCAAAACCCAAACTTACCAAATTCTGGCCACTGTTAGGGCTTATAGGTAAACTACAGTAAGAAAAAAGCATGGGAAGCCTGGGCCAATGTAATAAAAAAAATGTATGGTCACATCATACACTTACATTTTATGAAATTATAACATCAACATTGAAACAGCCAAGCAAGCAGTAAGCCCAGTAGTGACTTCCCTTCCTGAAACTCCTCCTCTCATCACCTCTGTAGTTCAGAATGCAGGCTCTGTGAAATATGTAACACAGCAGTGCCTACTCACGGGACATAGTGACTACAGGTCCCAGAATTCAAGGAAGTAAATGTGTAGGGATCTTTACAAAGTAAATTTACAATCTTCAAGACCGTTCAGATTAATAGGAGTAGGCTAGAAATAATTGAAATTGATTTTGAATTTTGACCATAAATGTGCTTAAAAAAATTTCAGTGGTGGCTGGATTAGGGAGGAGGTGAGTGTGATGCTTTGCATTTGATCCAGAAAGCATATTAACTTTTAATTAGTTTATTCCGTAAATGTTTTTATTTTCTAAAATTGTGCAAAAAAAAAAAGCAAATGTCAATTCCATGCAATGTAGGAACTCCTTCTGTAAACAGTTAATAAGCAGAACTCCCTGCCAAAATCACCCTTTGCTTGCGTGATTGGCTCCCTGCTTTTCACTAAAGTCTACCCTAATTTGACACAAACTATGATTACATAACTGCAGTCCCGCATGAGATAGATGTCTACATGTTTGGTTTTCAGCCACAGTTTTTCCTCATCAATAGTCCTTTAGAGTTCATATCTGGTCGAAACAATATGATGAAACATTTTGGCAGGAAAATGCAAACCAAAAGAGCCCAGCTAGAAGATAAGATAGCAAAGATCTCTGTGGCCACAATATACTTTCCTCGTGAGCTGAGAGAGGCTGGGATGTAGGATATCCAAACACTGAGGAAAGCCAACATGCTAAAGGTAATAAACTTTGCCTCATTGAAGCTGTCAGGTAATCTTCTAGCCAAGAAAGCAACAATAAAACTGATGGTGGCTTGGAGACCAAGGTATCCTAACATGATCCAGAATGCTATAGGAGAGCCTTCATTGCAACTCAAAATAATCACTTTTGACTGGGTGTTAGAGTCGAACTCTGGAAAGGGAGGTGAAGAAGAAAGCCAAGTCGCACAGATGGATACTTGGATTAGTAAACAAAGGACAAAGAGTGAATAGGATACTCTTACATCAGTAAACTTTCTTAACTGACTTCCTGGCTTGGTGGCTTTGAAGGCAATGACAACTGTAAGAGTTTTGGCTAGAACACAAGAGATACACAATGAAAAGGCCAAACCAAAGGTTACTTGGCGAAGAAGGCACTTATCTAATTGTGGGTATCCAATAAATGTCAATGAGCAAAGGAAGCAGAAGCACAAAGATATGAGCAGAAGACAGCTTAAAGACCAGTTGTTGGCTCGCACTATTGGTGTGGTTCTATAATGGATGAAAATTCCCAAAATTCCAAGTGGGACAACAGAGGAGAATATAGCAATAGTAGCCAAATTAATGCCAAGTGCTTCACTGTAGGAGAGGAACTCAATGGTCCTTGGCAAACATGCATCTTGTTGGAGATTGGGCCACATATCCCAGGGACAAGGCTGGCAAATGACAGCATCTAGAAAATTAAGATAGTGTCAGTATCATAAAAAATACAGCTTGCGTGTAGAAACCTAAGCATAATCTTACAAAGCACCTGTTTCATTGGAGATTTGTCCCTGAGGACATGGTACACACTGGTAACAGCAGCTGGGTTTTTCAGGAATGGTCACCTTCATAAATCCTGGAGGACAGCTAGAACTGCATTTTGATGGTGGAACCTTAAAGAAAATAAATAGAGTATGTATAAATGAATCAGAAAACAGGTCCTAAAAAATGCAGCAGAATCTGACTGCTAACATGTGGGTACACCCTGCCATTCAACATAATTAAGCACTTATGCTGTTTTACCAAAAGTTATGGAATGAAGTTGGTACATCAACCATTTGCCTCTGTTAGGACAGGCTTCGACCAGCCATTCACAAAGATGCACACTGAAATTATAGCACATTTCATGGCAATATTAAAACATATTCAGTACATCACTGCAATACATCTCCCCATGTTTTATACCTTTTAAGAACTTTGCAAGTACAGGGAAATACTTGTTAATCTGCCAGCAATCCAGTGTGAGCCAAGTTTCCTGACTAGGCTGCCAACATAGTGTCCTTTCTGCTCTGGAACCCTAAGTCAGTCCTGCCTCCTGGACTACAGAGCATCATCTATCCCCCAACCTTCTTTGTCCCTCTCCACATCATGCATTGATTTCTTTCCCAACAAAACAACCTGAACCAGTTGCGGACTGACAGCTCATGGGGCCCCCGGGCAATAGGGGATCATGGGGCCCCTGTGTCCTTGCCCAAACTCAAAAAAGCCTATGAAAAAGGTACCAGGGGCATCTCATGGGACCCCCTACAGATCCCGGGCCCTCGAGCAGTGCCCGAGTTTCCAAATGGTCAGTCCGCCCCTGACCTGAACCTGCCCACACACTATGTGGAAATAGGCTTCTGGAAGCTCCTCTGTGGGCTTGCCTATATCCATGGGAAGTGCCATCCCATCAGTCTCTATAAGGATTTTACAAGCCGGGTGATGATGTCATATGGAGTAGTGAAAGATGCTTCTCATTACAGGTGCAAGGAGCAAAATCAAGGAAAAAAATAACACTTTATAGTGTTCCAATATAAAGTCCAGTGTGTTGTGAGTAGCCATCTAGGTGGGATCCAGCTTTTTTGAGAGCTTCCAAAGTGTTGTCTGCTCAGGTGAACAGCCAACTTTTATTTTATTTTATTTATTTATTTATGTATTGTTTAGATGAACCTATATTTTGCCAATGAAGGGCATAACAACAGGTTCACTTTAAATAGGCCTCCCCAGCAGAACATGTGTAAGCTTTCAGTTGAGATGTCTTACATAGAGCAATGGTGAAGATAACGTGAGTATAAGCAGCTGGTGAGGCTGGCTGGCATTAGAGCAAACTGGCACTCTCTGCATTGGCTAAGACAAGACCACCACATTTCCTCATGGATAGAACAACAACCCACAGCTATGGCTTAGAGCCTCAGCCATACTGTTCCTACTCCTTGCAATAGGCATTCCCATAACATCCCCAACCATTAGCATTTAAATTCAAGTTAACATCCACACAAAGTTATAGTTTCTGCACTTTACTGTCACTCTTCGAAGGTGGCTTTGACACATCACATAGACATAATGATAATGTGGAGTTGCTTGGTATAGTTTTCCAATCACATATAGTGGATGGTCCATAGCAATCAATTGTGAAAGCAGCATATTGCAACTCACTGTTAGACCATCTTCCCTTAATATTCCTCTCGTCTCCTTGGGAGCACCACAGTGTTGGGACCCAGCTCCCTGATGTTACTCTCTCATTCCCCAGAGCTATCAGTACTCACTCAGAGGGTTCTGAATTGCCCATTAGGTTTTGTGCATCCAGCTCATGACTCCCTTCAAGTCATTTCAGAGACAGGACTGCTGCAGCTGCACCTCTAGATGATGTAAACTTCATCCAGGTGTCACTAGAAGTCTCAGGGGGCATTAGTACACACACCAAAGAACACAGGACTGGCCTAAAATGTCTGTTGCATCCCACTCCCAGTCGAATTAGACCATGTTTAGAGACAAAGGGTGACTACAGCTAGCTCGTCTGGGTATTGGACTCACCCAAGGGTTTCTGCCCTATGCAGGGCCAGTACAGTAGCTGACTACATCTGCATAGGTGCTTGGAGCTCCTCCAATCCTGGCTTTTATGTGTGCCATGACATCAGTACATGAAGACCTTGTCTAAAAGAGGACCTAAGACCTAACTTCTTAATTCCCTAAAACACACTAACTTGGGATAGAGCCACTTAGTGGCAGACTAGCTTACTGCACCTGCTTACAGCCATGCTGTCATTCTCTTCATTCAGAACATTTCCTTTGACTATCTGTCCCAATGACCTCCCAGGAACGGTCACTTGCATTTCATACAAGCTATAAAGCTGAGACTCTAATAAGTGCTGGGTGGTCATTTGATTGCCATATACAGTATGTAGTACTCTGAAGAATACTACTGGAATGTTGCTTGTGTTGTGTGTCTACAGCAAAATTTTCCAATGCCAGGATATTGAAGACCCCATGTGTGTTCTCCTATATAAATGTATTGGGGGGTCAGAGTTAGTGCCATCACATACTGCTAATTGTGCCAGCAGTGTTCTTTGCTGGTAGAACATAGACGCACTTGTTATTGTGACTTTACATACTATTTTATCAATTACATTATGGCGAAGGCTCTGCCCCAAACTAACACCTCCATATTGACTGTAGACAGAGACATGGAGCGGATGTCTAAAAGCATGTCAGTTTTTGGCGCAGAGGTTTCCAGTAGATGCCATTGATGTGAGAATGGAATGGAAGAAGCTCCCACAGCTGGCACCTGAGTTGAGGGGAACAATGGCGTTTGGAGCGGCGGATGTTCTTTTGGAGCATACTGTGACATGAGAAGAGAGGTTACAGTATAGCTCCCCAGTGGAACACAGACAGTAATATAAAAAAAGCTGATAAAGGTTCTACTTCTAATAATATATGGTTACAGCAAAGGATCTATTTTTTAGAGGCTTGTGTTGGGGCACAATGGTGGGTGAGTGGGCTGCATATGTGCCCTGTCACAACAGGATTCTGTTTTCGGCTCTAATCTGGATCCCATCTTTATGTTCTCCCTTTGCATGCATGAATTTCCTAGAGGTTAAGAATGAGCAGAGTGATTATGACTAAAGTTATTTTGCAGCAAGATTACTAATTTAGTGGGTTTTTGTTTGGGAGAAGAAGTCTTCTCATCCAGCATCGTTATCTGACCTCACAAATGCTCTTGTAAATAAGTGGGCACAAATTCCCACAGACAAGCTCCAAAATCTTGTGGAGAGCCTTCTTAGAAAAGTGGAGACTGTTAAAGGGGAGTGGTGTGGAGGCAACCTCACTAATATTGGCCATGGTGTTAGGAAAGGATGTCAGAGAAGCTTATATAAGTGTGATGTTCAAGTGTCTATATATATATATATACACACTATATTGCCAAAAGTATTTGGATGCATGCCTTTACGTGCACATGAATTTAATGCCACCCCAGTCTTAGTCCGTAGGGTTCAGTTTTGAGTTGGCCCCGCCCTTTGCAACTATAACAGCTTCAACTCTATTTGGAAGGTTGTCCACAAGGTTTAGGAGTGTGTCTATGGGAATGTTTGACCATTTTTCATTTGTGAGGTCAGGAACTGATGTCAACCGAGAAGGTCTGGCTTGCAGTCTCCTCTCTAATTCATCCCAAAGGTGTTCTATCGGGTTCAGGGGCAGACTGACAATTCATGGGGCCCCCAGGCAATAGGGGATCATGGGGCCCCTGTGTCCTTGCCCAAACTCAAAAAAGCATATGAAAAAGGTACCAGGCAGGGGCGGACTGACAACTCATGGGGCCCCCCGGGCAATAGGGGATCATGGGGCCCCTATGTCCTTGCCAAAACTCCAAAAAAGAATATGAAAAAGGTACCAGGAGCATCTCATGGGGCCCCCTACAGACCCCGGGCCCTCGGGCAGTGCCCGAGTTTCCAAATGGTCAGTCCACCCCTGATCGGGTTGAGCTCAGGACTCTGCAAGCCAGTCATGTTCCTCCACCCCAGACTCGCTCATCCACCTTGCTTTGTGCACTGGTGCACATTCATATTAGAACAGGAAGAGGCCATCTCCAAACTGTTCCCACAGAGTTGGGAGCATGAAATTGTCCAAAATGTCTTGGTATGCTGACGCTTTAATAGTTCCCTTCACTGGAACTAAGGGGCCAAGACCAACCCCTGAAAAACAACTCCACACCATAATCCCCCCTCCACCAAACTTTATACAAAGCAGTCAGGCAAGTACCGTTCTCCTGGCAACCACCAAACTCAGACATGTCCATTGGATTGCCAGACAGAGAAGCCTGATTCGTCACTCCAGAGAACACATCTCCACTGCTCTAGAGTCCAGTGGTGGCGTGCTTTACACAACTGTATCCGACACTTTGCATTGCACTTGGTGATGTAAGGCTTGGATGCAGCTGCTCGGAAAGGGAAACCCATTCCATGAAGCTCTCTATGCACTGTTGTGCTAATCTGAAGGCCACACAAAGTTTGGAGGTCTTTAGCTATTGACTCTGCATACAGTTGGCGCATGCACACTGTGTTCTTCAGCATGCGCTGACCCCCCTCTGTCATTTTATGTGGCCTTCCACTTTGTGGCTGAGTTGCTGTTGTTCCCAGTTGCTTCCACTTTGTTATAGTACCACTAACAGTTGAGCGTAGGAAGGAAATTTCATGGATGGTCTTATTTCACAGGGTGGCAACCTATCATGGTACTACGTTTGAATTCACTGAGCTTCTGAGCATGACCCATTCTTCCACAAATATTTGTAGAAGCAGTCTGCATGCCTAGCTGCTTGATTTTATACACCTGTTGCCTGTGGCCATGGAGGTGATTGGAAAACCTGAATCCAATGATTTGGAGGGGTGTCCCAATAGTTTTGGCAATATACAGTATTGTGTGTGTATATATATATATATATATATATATATTTATATAAAAGATTTTTTTTGGCAAGGGAGAAATGCTTAACTGGTATTGGCAGTGGTAAACTATGCACGATACACGATACCAAGGAACATTCCAAGTAAGTCCTGCACATTTATTCACCAGGACAGCAAACGAACACAGTGTAAATGCTGGAGGGCTTTGTATAGATATAGGTAGGTATAGTCCATAGCCACTAACAAAACTTAGCTCAGTTCCTGATTAACAGGATATCCCCCTCTAATGCGTTTCCAAAAACAAACTAGCAACGCTCATATTTTTTAGAGTTCTGGAGAGAGAGAGAGAGAGAGAGAAGGAGAGAATCCTGAGCATCAGATATATATACAAAGGCCCCTGGATAGCTGATACTAATAATAGGGCTACCAGGTAGAATGTGGACCAAGCAATGGTAGCATTCGCACTCCGATACCCAGGACAGATCCAGTTATGAGAGATGTTTGTTTTCTCCAAATCAGCTATAAAGCACCTCACTATGTGTATGTGAGAAACCTAGTTGTCATAAACACACCATCCACAATGACACCAGCCAGTGCCTCACATACTTTCCCCATCTATTCAGACCTCTTGGAAAGACCACATTTTGCCAGCTTACAGCGGAAGTATGTCAGCCCATTAGAATTCATTTGCTGGGTTCCTGGCCTGTGTTATACATAGAGTTGTAAGTTTTACAGAGCGAGAAACCATCCTGTAACCCTTGTATTGTTCCGAGGCATCCACCTTAGAGGAGAATAGTCTATAAATAATCAGAACCACCTGCTCAAAAGGTAATACCTCAATGACCAGACACTCCATTTCCACTATTGAATAGTTCCTCTCTACAAACCAGTTGAGGTAAGCCCCAGGCTGTTCTTCCCTATTCCTTTCTTGGGAAAGGATTGCTCCCAAGCTAACATAAGAGCCATTGCTTTGTACAAAAAATTATTGACTGACACTAGGGAGTGGTTAACAATAGACCTTTACAAAAAACTATCTTCTGCTTCCGAAAAGCTCTCTCTGCCATTTCACCATGGTGGACATGGACTTGGTGAAATCCATAAGTGGAGTTACCATAATAGCAAAGTTGGGCACAAACCTCTGGTAGTATCTTACAACCCCTAGACAAGCTTTAACCTGTTTTTTGACACTGGCCCAAGCCAGTGTTGTCCAGTCTTAGCAGTTTATTAACCCACTTCGTCCAATCGTATATACCGGGCTACAAGGCCTATTGTGTCAAAATTATTTCGAACTGTCTGGACCTTGTGTGGGGAGAATACCAGTCAAAACTAAAAATGGAAATATCATCTGCTGTAGATATTCTGAAGCATTTGCTTTGTGGGGCTTAAGAATCCCATTTAAGCCAAAAGGGAGGACAACATTCTGTTACAACCCATCTGGGCTTTTTTACTTTGCCTTTACTGTTAACGGAACCAGTGAATACCCTTTATTTAGGGACCCAAACTTTCATCTACCTTAGGCACTAGATATGTATCATATTTTTTATATTTTTTCTTGTCTTCTGAAGTTTTTGCAAAACCTCTCAGTATACCTTTCATGGTTCTGTTGAATCATTCTGCTCAACCACAAGTTTGGGGTTGGTATAAGGAGGTAAGGCGAATGATTTTCAACAGCTGACACAGTTTTTTTGGTTATGAAAAAGGTTCCTAGGCCTATCAAATTTTATTTAGGTATACCAGAATCAGAAAAGATGGAAAACATCTATTTTAGAGGAAGTGTTTTTGAGAGGGATTGCTCTTGGATGGCTGGTGGCATAGTCAAAGCTACCAATATAAGCTGGTGCCCCCTAGCAGTCTGACAATGGCCTGACCCGATCCATAGCAACCCTCTCAAAAGGGAACTCAAATTTAGCCAAAGGTAAAAGTGGACTTCAAAATGTGGTTGGGGTGTATTCATTTGACGCTCAGGGCAAGACTTACAATACTACTCTACTGCTTTGTAAAAACTGGTCAGAAAAAAATGTTCTTCAATCCTCCCTTTTGTATTATTTTCAACCCCTAAATGACCACCCAACACCTCTACTGGTCATAAATTCTGGTTCTTGAGGTTCCTTACTTTTACATTTTTCAATGCATTTGCCATAGTGATTTCACAACTGCATGGTCCCAAAATCTTTCCTAGCCAAGGGTATAGCTGTTATTCTTCACATCAGAATGCAGCATGGGAAAGGCGCATTGGATGGGTGTTTCCTGCACCATGCTCAAAATGCACTTCCTTTGCGATCTGCTGAGAGTGCCAATGTACTATTAATGGGACCCCGAACACAGATCACAAACACAGTGTGTTTGCAGGCACCCCAGTACCATGCATTTTGGTTTGACACATTTAAAAAATTAAATATTATTGTGTGCACTACTGTCTCCATGCTATGGTGCTATTTCAGTCCATTCAAATGACTAGGCTGAAAAAGTGCGCTTCACAGGAACACACAGGAATCACACAGGAAAGTGTGTTGAGTTCCTGTGCAATCCCGGAGTGAGCCGGCCATAAACAAATCACTAAAATAAAACTGACACAGAACCATTTTCCTTCAAGCTGGTATTTGACCGTACTGTTTTTGAGTGTTTGTATGACTGTGGTGGTGACAACATTTTAGAAGTTCTTCAAGGGCAGGGACACTGGAGATGTCAATTTTTGTAAACTATACAGTCAAAAAACAAAGAAGAAACATCTTCATAGCATGAGTAATTTTTTTGCACCTGGTGCAATCGTACCGTTGTTTTGTTATTAACCCATACAATGCCAGCATGGCCTAGACTCATGGTGTTCCCATCTGTGGAGCTGGAGTCATAACTTCCTACTACAACTTGCTCCAAGGACCCAGTAGAACTTATCTGCCAGTTCACAATATCATAAAGGGCTGGAGGATCCCCACTGTCATCAAAAAATATGCTGGTCTTGTCTTTAGTCTGAAACCTTGTTGTTTTAATATAATGGAGTAGCTGGAAAAGAACATGAAGAAGAGGGGGATTTAGAGCAAAATAAACAAAACATATAATCAATTGACTGTGAAAAATACAAATAACGTACTTGCCAAGGTTCAAATGACAAAATGTTTGCACATCTATTATGAAATGGGCCTTTTCCTGGCTGGCAGTGAAGCAGACTGTGCAAGGCCCATGCAAATGCATAAACAGAAGTGTAGACATTAAAGGTTATTCCAAAATCAACTTTCAGCACTGACTTCCCCAGATTTTCTTCTCCAGTGCAGTCATGTGCTGTTTTCTTACTTGTTCTGTCATCTGAATTCAGGTGGTCAGTCCATTTGCAAGGAAAAATCTGCTCCCAAAACTCTACTATAAAAGAATCATTTGGAGCTTTTGATGGGTGTAAGCTGTAAAGATACTCCGCAAATCCTGGCAACTGCCCTCCATGGACAGTAAACCCAACAGTTCCCATCAAGACTTGCCGATACTTTTCTTTAGATAGTAGAGCAGAGGTTGACCACGATTCACTGGCTATCCAGATTCTATCAGTCACGTTCTGTCTTGCTAGCTCTTCTACGACCGGTAAAAAGTCTGAGTTGGAGGACAACACTGCCACCACTTTGGCTGTTGACCCCTTGATAACTTTGACAATGTGTGGAGCATTCCTGTTGGCCTGGCCAGTCATAATTGTTTCGATGAAAGCTACACACGCACCAGCATTGATTAATTCCTGCTTTACCACCTGGAGACTTAGTTGACCATAGTCATTATCGCTTGCTAGAAAGCCAACCCATGACCAACCAAAATACAGGATTAACTTAGCAAGACCTCGGGACTGAAATGCATCACTAGGTATGGTACGAAAGAAAGAAGGAAATATTTTTCTGTTGCTGAGAGTCGGACTGGTTGAAAAGTAGCTTATCTGTGGATTTAAAAATGACAGGAATCCTATTAGACATATTGGAGAAATAAGGAAACGTTCATCCATGGTCAAATCACTTACAAACACATGCAGGCTCCACCTTCGCAACATCGCCAAAATACGCACCTGCCTTACCCCAGACACCACTAAACTACTCGTACACTCCCTGATTATCTCATGCCTCGACTACTGCAACTCCCTCCTCACCGGCCTACCCCAGTGCAGGCTCTCCCCGCTTCAGACCATCCTCAACTCAGCGGCTAGACTCATCCACCTCACCAACCGCTCCACCTCTGCCACCCCCCTCTGCCTCTCCCTCCACTGGCTCCCTATCGCCCAATGCATCAAATTCAAACTACTGACTCTGACCTTCAAAGCCATTCACAACACTGCCCCTGACTACCTCACCAAACTGATTCCCAGGTACCACCTTACCCGTACCCTTCGCTCCTCACAGGACCTCCTTCTATCCTGCTCCCTGGTCTCCTCCTCCCACGCACGTCTGCAAGACTTCTCCAGGTCCTCCCCCATCCTCTGGAACTCACTACCCCAATCCATCAGACTGTCACCTTCCCTCCTCACCTTCCGGCGCTCCCTGAAAACCCACCTCTTCAGGGAAGCCTACCCCACCCTCACCTAAGTGCTGTTCTCCTTCATTCCTCGTAGCACTCCATCCCCCACAGCCACTTCCTCCTGTACCACTACCCCCTCCCTCCTAGATTGTAAGCTCGAAAGAGTAGGGCCCTCTAACCCCTCGTGTGCTGTTTGTAGTTACTGTGCTGTTTCATGTATTGTCCCCCCCCCCCCTCTATAGTACAGCGCTGAGCAAACCCTTTCGCGCTATATAAACTTGATGTAATGTAATGTAATCCATGGTAATTTGGCTGAACCAATGTACATATAGGATGTAATGTAAGTTAAAGAGGATCACGTTTCTCGGGAAGCCCACCACAACCTGATTAAGAAATGGCAAGTAAAAGGTATTAAACATCAACACTGTAAGGAAAAAGTTAAAAACACTCATATTATATCTGGCCCCCAGTGGGCTCACCTAGGCAAGGGTGACATCACCATGCAGTATTCTTCAAAAACCATGAATCCCACAGTATGTTTTTTTCAAGTCATGGGATGGGGTCTTCCCAGATAAGTTGACTTGCATTTACATGGAAGAGAGTCTTTTAAATTCTAAAACCTTAAATAAATAAATATGGCCCATAAGGAAAGAGGAAAAGCTTAGTAGGATTTCAATGTTCTTGTCATACCTGTAGGCCATTTGCCTGAAAAATAGGTGAAAAACTCACAGTTAGCAACCCCTATATCCTGCCTTGTTGCTAGGACATGAAAATAATAGTTTTTCACTCCTGTTATTCTGGATGTGAGTGTCCAATGGTTTTCCCATACTAGAAACAAGATGGAATGTGGAAGTTTCTAACTGGGATTTTTCGGCCTGGCTTCTGGGGAGTCCAAATGGCAGGTATGACAATAAAATTAATGAACATTTTACAGCTTTTTATCCACTTTCCGACTGTCTGCAGTACTTTAATGCGGATGGGCAGCAGCTACTGGCAGAGCGACCGCTGGTCCTTCGGATACAGTGGAATGTGGATCCCGGTAAATGGGACCTGGTGGTCATGTGATCCCTATGCGATCACATGATCACAATGCTAGCAAAGCTGTTATGAATCAATATGATTCATAACAGCTCTGCTTCCCTTCCTAGTGAGCTGTGGTTGGCCCACAGCTCTCACATAGTACATGGGCCAATAACAGCACCCTGTACCATGTGATCAGCTGTAGCTAATCACAGATCACTAGTATGTTGAACTTCACCCATTGTTGACAGTTCAAAGCAAGCATTGCATTGCAAGAGCAATAATCTTTATTTGAATGCAAGAACTTCCTGCGCTAGAAATGGGGCCCTATTCACCAAGCTGCTGACACAATACTCCTTACCAACATGAGTGAATACATATAAATATAAGGTGCAGCGCTATACCTAAGTGCACTAAATAAATAAATATAAAGTGCAAAATAACTATTCAAAGTGCTCTAAATATTACCACAAGGTACTATACTTTATGTGCAAAAATAAAATGCTGTGCAACCCGTGTATTACAAAAGAATACAAATAAAGTGCAATTAGTGACAAACCAAATCACTGCAACATTTGTTGTACATATTAATGAATCCAAATAAATTGTTTTTATAAAATAAATAAAAATAAAAAAGTGTCCAAATGCAACAAAAACACTTTTCAATCTTCATGCATGTGTCACACGTGTCCACACTGTTTGAATCCAAACTTTAGCCGTGATGGCCCCTCACCTCCTTGTCACGACCGCACAGGGTCAGCTCGCTTAAAACAGGACACCACTTATTAGTAGCTCACCAGGACCTCACCCGCCTCTTATACTCTCTCAGCAGTCTTCCCCTGAGGAAGTCACGTGTTACCGTGATGCAACGCGTCGGTATGCGAGGAGGATTCTGGGAGCGCGGTGACGTCATTTCCGGCGTGGCGGCCATATTTGAAATCCCTCTATTGAAATACCCATGCAGGAGATTCATAGCATGGGGGATTGAAGGCTTATGAGGAGATGAACACAAATGTGAGTGGGCAATTTTATTTTACATTTACTACACAAATTAGAACAGGATTACACTATGTGAGTCTCTTTTGTGTCTGTATATGAATCGTGGAGGAGACTGCTGAGAGAGTATAAGAGGCGGGTGAGGTCCTGGTGAGCTACTAATAAGTGGTGTCCTGTTTTAAGCGAGCTGACCCTGTGGGGTCGTGACAAGGAGGTGAGGGGCCATCACGGCTAAAGTTTGGATTCACACAGTGTGGACACGTGTGACACATGCATGAAGATTGAAAAGTGTTTTTGTTGCATTTGGACACTTTTTTATTTTTATTTATTTTATAAAAACAATTTATTTGGATTCATTAATATGTACAACAAATGTTGCAGTGATTTGGTTTGTCACTAATTGCACTTTATTTGTATTCTTTTGTAATACACGGGTTGCACAGCATTTTATTTTTGCACATAAAGTATAGTACCTTGTGGTAATATTTAGAGCACTTTGAATAGTTATTTTGCACTTTATATTTATTTATTTAGTGCACTTAGGTATAGCGCTGCACCTTATATTTATAATAATCTTTATTGCTCCTTCAAAGCAAAGTGTAAAAAAACAAACAAAACAGTGCACTGCTCTGATGAAAGTATTTTTTTAATAATACAAAATAATAAAAAAAATAGTAAAACACTCCCTACACACAGTTAACCCTTTTATTGCCCCTCACATTACCCCTTCCTGCCCAGTGCCATTAGTACAGTGTCAGTGGTTTTTTTTTTAGCACTGATCACTGTATTGGTGTCACTAGGGTGCAAGTGACACCAAGTTAGTTCCCTCCCAGTGTCAGAATGTCCGCCGCAGTCTTGCTAAAAGTTGCTGATCGTCGCCATTGCTAGTAGAAAACAAAAAATCCCAGTATATATATCGCCATTTGTAAACGGTATAACTTTCACATAAACCAATTATTTTACACTTATTGGGATTTTTTAGCAAAGACACGGACCAGAATGCATTTTGGTCTTAATTTATGATGAAATTAGATTTTTTTTACTGGACATGTTTTATAGCAAATAGTCAAAAGTCTTTATTTTTTTCTCAAAATTGTCGGGTTTTTTTGCTTACAGCGCAAAAAATAAAAAACGCACAAGCGATCAAATACCACCGAATGAAAGCTCAATTTGTGGGAAAAAAAAGGATCGAAATGTAATTTGGGTGCGGCGTTGCATGACCACGCAATTGTCAGTTAAAGTAACACAGCGGCGTAATGAAAGAAATGGCCTGGTCATGTTTTTTTCTTTGTCGGGTTTTATTGCTTATAGCGCAAAAAAATAAAAAAACGCACAAGCGATCAAATACCACTGAATGAAAGCTCAATTTGTGTGAAAAATAAGGATCTAAATGTAATTTGGGTGCGGCATTGCATGACCGCACAATTGTCAGTTAAAGTAACAGAGCCGTGTAATGCAAGAAATGGCCTGGTTATGTTTTTTTCTTTGTCGGTTTTATTGCTTATAGCGCAAAAAAATAAAAAAACGCACAAGCGATCAAATACCACCGAAAGGAAGCTCAATTTGTGAGAAAAAAGGGCATCAATTTCATTTGGGAGCAGTGTTGCATGACCGCGCAATTGACAGTTAAAGTAACGCAGCACCATAACACAAAAAATGGCCTGGTCATGAAGGGGGGGAAATCCTCCGGAGGGCAAGTGGCTAAGGTGTATCTTTAAATTTAGGTATGTACATTGCTTGCATTATGAGAATACATGTAATGATGTATTAATGAATACATAGTGGGATTAAGGTGTATCTTTTATATCTGCCCAGAGTTCAGTTTTAAGAAAAGTATTATTTTGTACCTGTGGATATCTATAAAGACCTAAAATATGTGCCATTAGGATGGAGCGTGTAGACCCAGAGTCACCAACGATACCAGCAAAAGTGCCTGTTTGTTCACACCGATAATTTGGAATGCTTTCTTTTCCTCCAGATAACATCCACAGAGTTCCTTCTGCTGCTCGTCTGAGTACAGTACAAGTGTCGAAGATCTGGTAGCCCAGGGTGATATTGGGAAGAAGGTCTGGATCCTTGTTAATCTCCTCTATGGCATAGATCATGGCTTGCATGCTCTGGTAATTATCAAGTTCAAGGCTAGTGAAATGAATAAAAATAATTATGCTCTTTATATATATTTCATATAGCATAAAAAAAGGTTAATGTCCAGCTTTATCCAGTTGATGCACATCCATGATTTCAATGTATCATTTCTGAACACGTGGCTATCCTGTACAACATGTGGGACAATGGAAGTATTTACTATCAGATTTTTTTTATTTTATAGGATGCATGGATTTTTATGTGTCTAACTAGTTCTTCCAGAGAAAAATAACATAAAAAAAAATTGGGATGCCCCGTAAGGATATGTTCCCAAGAAAGGGAAATCTCAAATATTTTAAGTGGTTAGTTGACTCACCAAATTCCACGGTGGTGTCCTCAGGACCAAAAAGTATTCACACAATATACCTCAACTGTACCCTGCTGGACTCTGTGTATATGTCATCTCTATAGGATCCCATCTGGTTCACAGCAGCTCGGCATGGTGTCCTTTCAACTACCCAAGATTTTCATATCTACTGTGTGATCTGTAGATCATAGTCATCCAATGCCTCCCCATTAAAATGCCAATATATCAATAAAAATATCCAGAATAATTCATAAAAATAAAAATAAGAACAGTACACTTATTGAGTAAGACAGTTCAAAGGTAACTCTTGTGCTCTGGTAAATCTGGACCTGGTGTCTGTGCGAATGGTGATGTAAGTAATGCGCACTCACCGGACGCGCATATATAATGCGCCTTATATTAATAATCCAGATGTCATCAAAAGCGGGGTCAAGAACTAGAAGGTCTTCCCTCTAAGGGATGATGGATCGTCAGACAGGATCCTTAGGGCTTTACAGGTGATCCACGTCCACCGGGGTTCCCCTATAAGGGGTTAACCTGGTATTGCTCCCTGGGTAGGCAGATTTCCACTATGGATGTATGATCCGTCCGGAGGTAATGTATCTGTGAATTTAAAGAGCTCACCCAGGGGGTTGGAACAAGGATACGCCCATAGTGTAGTAGGTAATGGTGACATTTTATTGAATCATTCAGATAAGATGCATCATAGGGTATATAGAAATAGCAGTGATCACACAGGGACTAACCGTACTATTTCAAAAGATGGCCGTCGGAGCTCCACGTTGCTCCGGCGGTGTGACGTCACGGCGTGATGTGGCTCCTCCTGACGCGTATCGTACTCAAGCACGTCTTCAGAGGGGGGTTGCCAATCTGCACCTTCTTGTATACAATTTATGATATAAGGTGTTATTGGTTACCTTTTTGTGCATAGCGTCTTTCCATTTATATTTGAGGGCGCTCGCTATTTCTTTTTACGCAATGCCTCTCCATTGTCTATAAAGCGCCAATCCAGGTGCATCACCCATCTCTGCATGAGTGGAGAAACTGGCAGTATACAGTGACCTTCTACCCCCAACCTGGGGCGCTATTGTGCATTACATCCAGTTCTACTCATTCCATTGGACATCTCTGCCCTAACCAGCCCTGTGCTGCTACATCATATATGATTTGTACATATACCGAGACTCTGTATTATATATACATACTCAGTATTTAGGGTATTTCTTGAGTACTGACATTGCTGTTTATGTTGCCTTTACATTTCTTTTCTTTTTGTTTTTGTTTTTTTTATAAATGTTTATTCATTTATCAATTCAAATACAAATCACGTTCACATTTCAATTAAAAAGACATTCTAACAATATCTTCCTATTAGCATAAATTATTTGTTATATGGTGGGGGTGTCCAAGAATACAGGTGTTTTGGCGGAAAATAGTTCATATAGTAAGGAAAATCACTGAAATTAATATTGGATTAGACCCAGAGTTGTGTCTTCTCCATATCACAGAGCTTCCAGTGAAATTATATAAAGTCTCAGGGATATGGCATTATTTGAGTGCAGCGAAGAGCTTGATACCTAGGTTTTGGAAAAAAAAAGAGGCGCCAACAGAGGAGGATTGGATGGGCAGAATGAATCAGATTTGCGGGACAGAAAAACTGTATTACATGCATATAGACAAGATGGAGATGTATAATATAAAGTGGAAAAAATGGGAAGAGTATAGAGAAAAAGTGAAATATATGTGGATACCCCTTGAAATGGTCTTAGAAATAATAGAAATGTATGGTGGAAAGGAGAAGAGAGAAAACGAAGAGTGGGAGAGGGAGGGGGGATGGGAGGCTGAGGAAGGGGGGAGGGTGAAGAAGGAGGGCGGAGGTGGGGGATATAAATAATGAAAAATTTACATTTCTTTTCTGAACTATATCCATTCAACATTTTTTCTCTTCTGACTCGATTCCTGTCTTCATCTTTCCACTGCTCTATCATTTCCATGTAAGACAGCTATTCTATTCCTCTTTAGAGGCTGTCTGTTCTGTGTGGAAATGTGTGCATGCCAGAGGGGACGGGATCCCGGAACATGGGTTGTCTTTTATATGACAACGTTGTCATTTAATTTTAATCTCCGTGTTAGGTGGAGTCCGTCTGCCTTTTCCATTGTGTTCAATTTTGATAATAAATATACTTTTTCTAGCTGCTGTTTGTTCTCATTAGGACTTCTGCTCCAGTGGGTTTCCCCTCCCCCGGTTTTCCCTCCCTTTTTATTGCAAACTAGTCCTTCCAGTCCTTGAATGAGATGTACTTACATACTAATACAATGACTCATTGTTTTCAAAGGGTAGTTCACCTTTAAAATTAAATTACTGTTGGTTATGTGTTAGAGAAGACACTAGTAGCTTGTGATGAGGCAGAACTTGGTTTACTTATGTGGCTTAAGTTGCAAACATACAAAACATTCAGCAAACTGTAACAGCAGACATCTTGGTTATAAAGAGAGAGAGAGAAGAGAGAGAACCAACAAGTTTTACAGATATGCACAACTGGTAACCTTAGTGTGCAGTGCCATCTACTGGTCAAGTGATATTAACACACAATACTGTATATAGTACATGCTGTTGCATCCCCAACAATTACCAGTGCAGTCAAATGTCCCCAGTAGGTTACAAATCATGGTGCAGTGAAGTTGAACTTTGTTTAAATGACCTACCTATAGGCCAAGTGTACCCTCTGAAAATTCTGGCCAATAAAAGTAGCGTCCAGAGCGATTTCACCAGTCCTTCATATAAGGTAGGATGGATGGTATGCTGAATACACCTTGATCATTACAGGAAAGAGGATGAAACAAGTACTTCCCCTCATCCACAAAATTGGAAATGTGCACTGTTGGGAAGAAGGTTCTGGCTTATATGCAGGATGGCATGAATCGCTTTGGGTGCTACTTTAAATTTCATTTAAAGGCTGAACTAACACAAAAGGTAGGCATGATACGTGCTAAAAAATTGTCTGCCCTCACAGACACCAACCAACACAACCCCCCTTCCCCCTCCTGTGGAGAAAGCCTGACATTGACCAACAACAGCCCTGCCCCCCACTCAGGAGAGCCTTCCACTACCCCCCCAGCGAAAGACAGACACTCATCTTCACAGCTCCGGACATCCCCGGGAACAAGAGCCAGGCTCTACATACACCATCAAGCTGCCTTCAGCCTCTCTCGGATCCCACCTGGTTCCCATGGTACGCGTGTCCCTTATTTCATCCCATCTTCTGGGGGGAGCTGCTGCCCCCCTGAAAAAAAGCCTCCCTAGGCAAGTTCCTTGTTTGCCTTGCGGTTAATACACCCCTGATGATATGGTAAAACGAGGCGCATTTTCCTATGTTTCTTCTAGAAATGAGCTCAGACCTGTTCAGATCCTAGTCTAAACCCACCTGAACTATCCCACCAGCATGCTCTAAATGTTCTTGGCCAATCACATACTCAACTAAAAGGATAGACTTGTCCCACTAGTGGCTTCATATTTAATGTAGTTATTTTTTTTAATGTTTAGCAAATAATTTATTTAGTAAAAGTTACAGACTTACAGCTTGCATTTGAGGTCCTCTGGCTTGCTGGTAAATGTGTTTTCAGAATAGCTTCTGTCCACGTGAAGAGGAAAAGTTCCTCCAATCACCAGATCTCCTGACTGCCTCAGGTACCCATTGATAGGAACAACCGGCAAGTGGCAACCATGCATAGGCTCCAGACAGTCCAAGGCATCCATAAAAACTATATAAAATACCCAAGTCTTACAGAACAGCAGGCAAATACTACTGCACAACCCAGTCATGTCATTGTAGCAGAAGAACATCTCCACTCTGTAGGCCATGTAGGTGACTTTTCAAAATTAATTATGCTATACCTTCTATTACCTGCTAGAAATGTACTCAGAAGAAGACCATCATATTAATATTCTTTCATGCAGCTCCAGATACTCTACCCTTCTGTAGACCCTTTTATTCATAGGTGGAGACCTTCAGTGCATTTAAAAACCTCAATGCTTTGGAGAAGATTTTGGAAAATTGCACCTGTAAGGAGGCCTTAAGATATCAGTGCCACCCACAACGCAAGACCTTCTTCATTCTGTTAGTGTTACACACAAGGCGATGCCTTCTTAGACAAGAGATGTTGTAATATGTTTCTCCGGTGCAACCTACAAGAGAAGACTTCCGGTTCTAGAAATATTACATGCAAGTGAAAACCTTAATCATTATATTGGCATTATATAAGAGACATTCAGTATATACAAATACCAGATTGACTATATAACAAAAGAAGGAATCGACGTCACTGTTGTAATGTTTTGGTCTTCATTGGTCTCAAAGCTGAAGATCATCTTAAATTATTCATTGTCAGGCCAAAAAAGTAGAAAACAGTCATGTAGAGCGTGCTGAAACAAAGAAATGGACAACCAGACTTTTCATGGATAACAGACGTCCCTGTATGTGATGCGAGTTGTCTGCCCTTAGAGAAGCTTTAAAGTTCAACTGATGGTCTATGGTAGTCGCTCGTGTAGAGGCTGACAGTTAATGTGATCAATGGAGAAATTGGCTTTGGAAGGGTGGAGGCACCCAAAATGAGGTTCTTTTTTGTATTGCTTTCTCAGATGCCAACAGCTATCAGGCGAGACATCATTCCAAGCAGATAACACATGGACGATCACTTGCAGCACTGTCACAAAGTGTAGCTGACAGCTATTTTATACACTGCAGGTAATTAAACCGAAGGGAATATAAGACTGCATCTGGTTATATGATGCAAATTGATTCAAAGGGTAAACATCTCCCAGGATAATATTACTGTCAGTACTTTTCTTTTTCCCTTGTCATAGCTGCCAGTATCAAAGGGCCCTTTGACATTTGGGTAACTTGTGCAAAATGAATTATTATGTAATAATGGTGTGCTGTGGCTCCTGATGTTGTGTTGATAATATCGTATCACACTCTTCTTATAGCAGGGGTCTCCAAACTTTTTAAACAAAGGGCAAGTTTGCTGTCCTTCAAACTTCAGGAGGGCCAGACTGTGGCCAGCTGGAGTAGAAAATGTCTTGGTGTCAGTGGGAGTAAACAGTGTGCCCCTTGTAGGTGTCAGTGGGAGGAATAGTGCCCCCATCGTTGGTGTCGATGGAAGAAATAGTGCCCCCATTGTTGGTGTCGGTGGAAGGAATAGTGCCCCATCATTGGTGTCAGTGGGAGGAATAGTGCGCTATCATTGGTGTCAGTGGAAGGAATACTGCCCCATTGCTGGTGTCAGTGGAAGGAATAGTGCCCCATCATTGGTGTCAGTTCGAGGAATAGTGCGCCATCGTTGGTGTCAGTGGGAGGAATAGTACCTACATTGTTGGTGTTAGTGGGAGGAATAGTGCCCCATCATTGGGGTTGGTGGAAGGAATAGTGCCCCCATCATTTGTGTTGGTTAAAGTAATAGTGCCCCATCGTTGGTGTCAGTTGGAGGAATAGTGCCCCCATCGCTGGTGCCGGTGGAAGGAATAGTGCCCCATCGTTGGTGTAGGTGGAAGGAATAGTGCCCCCATTGTTGGTGTCAGTGGAAGGAATAGTGCCCCATCGTTAATGTCAGTGGGAGGAATAGTGCCCCCATCGTTGGTGTCGGTGGAAGGAATAGTGCCCCCATCGTTGGTGTTGGTGGAAGGAATAGTGTCCCCATTGTTAGTGTCGGTGGAAGGAATAGTGCCCCATCTTTGGTGTCGGTGGAAGGAATAGTGCCCCATCATTGGTATCAGTGGGAGGAATAGTGCCCCATCATTGGTGTCAGTGGGAGGAATAGTGCCCCATCATTGGTGTCAGTGTAAGGAATAGTGCCCCATCGTTGGTGTCAGTGTAAGGAATAGTGCCCCATCATTGGTGTCAGTGGGAGGAATAGTGCCCCATCGTTGGTGTCAGTGTAAGGAATAGTGCCCCATCGTTGGTGTCAGTGGGAGGAATAGTGCCTCATTGTAGGTGTCAAGGGCAGGAACTGTGCTACACCATTGCTGACAGTGGGAGGAATAGTGGCCCAAGGGCCAGGTAAAAGCAAGCATCCCCCAGGCCGTAGTTTGGAGACCACTGTCTTATGTGAGCAGTTGGTATAATACCATGCCTTAAAGAGTAATTGTAGGCAAAACATATAAAATTGTATATATGATAAGGTTACCATTAGAGATGAGCGAATCGAAGTATCCGAAGTGGAATTCGAGTCGAATATCGGAAAAATTTCGATTCGTGCCGAATCCGAAAAATAGCCTAATTCGGACGCGCGAATCGAAATTTTTCAGAAAATGGCGGCTGACATGTGCGGCGACGGAGCGGGGATGTCTGGGAAGGCGCGCAGACAAGGCGCGCTGACCCATAATGCATTCCTCAACTACATGTGATCGCATCAGCCAATCAGCAGCCAGCCAGCCAGCACTGTGTAATGGTCGAGCTATAAATAGCGGCCATTTTGGAATTCTTCATTTGCCTGCAGTTATTGAACAGAGGCAGACCGCTCTGTACTAGGGACAGGGACAGAGTTAGGGCCACAGAAACGATAATTGGGGACAGAGAAAAGTTACTTAGGGACAGAGAACCATTACTCAGGGACACAGACTTGTTAATGAGGGCCACAGAATCGTTATTTAGGGACAAAGAAACGCTAGTTAGGGCCACAGAATTCATACTCAGGGACAGACAGAATTGTTACTCAGTGCCAGAGAATTGTTACTTAGGGCCACAGAAACGTTATTAGGGCCACAGAATTTTTACTCAGGGACAGACAGAATTGTTACTGAGTGCCAGAGAATTGTTACTCAGGGACAGACAGAATTGTTACTGAGTGCCAGAGAATTGTTACTTAGGGCCACAGAAACTTTAATTAGGGCCACAGAATTTTTACTCAGGGACAGACAGAATTGTTACTGAGTGCCAGAGAATTGTTACTCAGGGACAGACAGAATTGTTACTGAGTGCCAGAGAATTGTTACTCAGGGCCCCAGAAACTTTACTTAGGGCCACAGAATTTTTACTCAGGGACAGACAGAATTGTTACTGAGTGCCAGAGAATTGTTACTCAGGGACAGACAGAATTGTTACTGAGTGCCAGAGAATTGTTACTTAGGGCCACAGAAACTTTACTTAGGGCCACAGAATTGTTACTCGCACAGACACAGAATTGTTACTCGCACAGACACAGAATTGTTACTGAAGGCCACAGAACTGTTACTTAGGGCCACAGAATTGTTACTCGCACAGACACAGAATTGTTACTCGCACAGACACAGAACTGTTACTGAGGGCCACAGAACTGTTACTTAGGGCCACAGAATTGTTACTCGCACAGACACAGAATTGTTACTCAGGGCCACAGAACTGTTACTTAGGGACAAAGAAACGCTAGTTAGGGCCACAGAATTCATACTCAGGGACAGACAGAATTGTTACGGAGTGCCAGAGAATTGTTACTCAGGGCCACAGAAACTTTACTTAGGGCCACAGAATTTTTACTCAGGGACAGACAGAATTGTTACTGAGTGCCAGAGAATTGTTACTCAGGGACAGACAGAATTGTTACTGAGTGCCAGAGAATTGTTACTTAGGGCCACAGAAACTTTACTTAGGGCCACAGAATTGTTACTCGCACAGACACAGAATTGTTACTCGCACAGACACAGAACTGTTACTGAGGGCCACAGAAACTTTACTTAGGGCCACAGAATTGTTACTCGCACAGACACAGAATTGTTACTGAGGGCCACAGAACTGTTACTTAGGGCCACAGAATTGTTACTCGCACAGACACAGAATTGTTACACAGGGACACAGAACTGTTACTGAGGGCCACAGAACCGTTACTTAGGGCCACAGAATTGTTACTCGCACAGACACAGAATTGTTACTCGCACAGACACAGAATTGTTACTCAGGGACACAGAACTGTTACTTGGGGCCACAGAAACGTTATTCAGGGACACAGAATTGTTACTGAGGGCCACAGAACTGTTACTTAGGGCCACAGAATTGTTACTCGCACAGACACAGAATTGTTACACAGGGACACAGAACTGTTACTGAGGGCCACAGAACCGTTACTTAGGGCCACAGAATTGTTACTCGCACAGACACAGAATTGTTACTCGCACAGACACAGAATTGTTACTCAGGGACACAGAACTGTTACTTGGGGCCACAGAAACGTTAATCAGGGACACAGAATTGTTACTGAGGGCCACAGAACTGTTACTTAGGGCCACAGAATTGTTACTCGCACAGACACAGAATTGTTACACAGGGACACAGAACTGTTACTGAGGGCCACAGAACCGTTACTTAGGGCCACAGAATTGTTACTCGCACAGACACAGAATTGTTACTCGCACAGACACAGAATTGTTACTCAGGGACACAGAACTGTTACTGAGGGCCACAGAACTGTTACTTAGGGCCACAGAATTGTTACTCGCACAGACACAGAATTGTTACACAGGGACACAGAATTGTTACTGAGGGCCACAGAACCGTTACTTAGGGCCACAGAATTGTTACTGAGGGCAACAGAACTGTTACTTAGGGCCACAGAATTGTTACTCGCACAGACACAGAATTGTTACTCAGGGACACAGAACTGTTACTGAGGGCCACAGAACTGTTACTTAGGGCCACAGAATTGTTACTCGCACAGACACAGAATTGTTACTCAGGGACACAGAACTGTTACTGAGGGCCACAGAACTGTTACTTAGGGCCACAGAATTGTTACTCGCACAGACACAGAATTGTTACTCAGGGACACAGAACTGTTACTGAGGGCCACAGAACTGTTACTTAGGGCCACAGAATTGTTACTCGCACAGACACAGAATTGTTACACAGGGACACAGAATTGTTACTGAGGGCCACAGAACCGTTACTTAGGGACACATAATTGTTACTGAGGGCCACAGAACTGTTACTTAGGGCCACAGAATTGTTACTCGCACAGACACAGAATTGTTACTCAGGGACACAGAACTGTTACTGAGGGCCACAGAACCGTTACTTAGGGCCACAGAATTGTTACTCAGGGACACAGAATCGTTTAATTAAAGAGTATGTCAGACAACATGCAGAGGAGTGGCAGAGGAGGCAATGTTTTAGGAGCGAGCAGACGTGGCAGCAGAGGAAGGGGTCGAGGCAGCACTATTCGCAGCCAGAGGCTAGTGCTCCCGGTGTCATCCAGTACAGTGAGGAAGAGCTAACAGAGGGCGGTCAGGAACGGGGGGAGACATGGCGAGGAGAGTGGCTCGGTAGCCGGTGTAGAGACAGGTCTGTCTCCTGACCCACACGCAGCCGAGGGGGCTAGTAGTGAGGCGGAGACCCTAATTGATGATGATGAGGCTGATCGCACTTGGCAGCCTCGTCGTCATCAGGCTATTGCTTCCGCATCATCAGGAGAAGAGGGTGGCAGCTTGGCAGCGAGCAAAACAGTCGGTGGGTTGTCTCCATCGCCACACTCTGCCATGTGCCACTTTCAGGTCTCCTCACACACTGCTGGTGTGTTGAATTTTTTGACATAGGGTGCTGGCAGATTACGGGCCTCCCATAGCTGCTGCCAGGCCCCTAATCTGCCATGGGCCCCTATACCGCCTCCTCTTGCTGCTGCCAGGTCCACAGTCTCTCATGCCATGTGCCACTTTCAGGTCTCCTCACACTGCTGGTGTGTTGAATTTTTTGACATAGGGTGCTGGCAGATTACGGGCCTCCCATAGCTGCTGCCAGGCCCCTAATCTGCCATGGGCCCCTATATACCGCCTCCTCATGCTGCTGCCAAGTCCAAAGTCTCTCATGGGTCCCTGTACGGCCTCCCATTGCTGCTGTCTCCATCGCCACACTCTGCCATGTGCCACTTTCAGGTCTCCTCACACACTGCTGGTGTGTTGAATTTTTTGACATAGGGTGCTGGCAGATTACGGGCCTCCCATAGCTGCTGCCAGGCCCCTAATCTGCCATGGGCCCCTATACCGCCTCCTCATGCTGCTGCCAGGTCCACAGTCTCTCATGCCATGTGCCACTTTCAGGTCTCCTCACACTGCTGGTGTGTTGAATTTTTTGACATAGGGTGCTGGCAGATTACGGGCCTCCCATAGCTGCTGCCAGGCCCCTAATCTGCCATGGGCCCCTATATACCGCCTCCTCATGCTGCTGCCAGGTCCAGAGTCTGTCATGGGTCCCTGTTCGGCCTCCCATTGCTGCTGTCTCCATCGCCACACTCTGCCATGTGCCACTTTCAGGTCTCCTCACACACTGCTGGTGTGTAGAATTTTTTGACATAGGGTGCTGGCAGATTATGGGCCTCCCATTGCTGCTGCCAGGCCCCTAATCTGCCATGGGCCCCTATACCGCCTCCTCATGCTGCTGCCAAGTCCAGAGTCTCTCATGGATCCCTGTACGGCCTCCCATTGCTGCTGTCTCCATCGCCACACTCTGCCATGTGCCACTTTCAGGTCTCCTCACACTGCTGGTGTGTAGAATTTTTTGACATAGGGTGCTGGCAGATTACGGGCCTCCCATTGCTGCTGCCAGGCACGTAATCTGCCATGGGCCCCCGTACCGACTCCTCATGCTGTGACGTTGCAACAAGGTGGAATTCAACCCTACATATGTTAGACCGCCTTTACGAGCAGCGAAAGGCCATCACCGATTTCCTGATGTTACAAGCGGATAAAGGTACTCCCTGTGTAACTTTGATGTCAGCCATTGGCAGCTCATGCGTGACACCTGCCGCTTGCTCAGGCCCTTTGAGGAGGCCACGCTATTCGTGAGTCGGCAGGACTATGGGATGAACGACGTCATTCCTCTGTTGCACGTCCTTGAACAAATGCTGTTAACAATGGCTGGTCAGGGTGCGGTAGACGTGGCGCACAGATCTCAACGCCACATGACCCCTGTGGGGGCAGGACAGGAAGAAGAGGAGGAGGTAGAGGAGGACATTTGTGCTCAGGAATTATTGAGTGAAATGGGTGGTTTTTCCACTCAGCGGACAGGAGTGGAGGAGCAGGAGCATCTGGTAGAGGAGGAGGAGACAGAGGACCCAGACGCACCGTGGCAGTATGCTGTGGAGATGGAGGCAGGGAGTCCCTCGCATTCCTTGGCACAAATGGCCCATAGCATGCTCGGTTGCTTGCGTAGCGACAGCCGAATAATAACCATCAGACAGAGGGATGACTTTTGGCTGTCCACCTTGTTGGACCCTCGCTACCGTTCCAAAATGGTGGCCTTTTTCACACCTGCTGAGAGGGAGGCCAAAATAACGTACTATAAAAACCACCTATGTAGTCAGCTGGTCTCTGCCTTTGTGCGCCAACGTCCATCCTCAGACACTGTGGGCCCTGTGCGCTCGCGTTCCGCTGCCATGGCAGCAGGGGAGGGGTGGGGTGGTAGGAGCAGTGGCAGCTCCACCAGCAGCGGCTGCCTCAGTCTGCAGTCGATGATGAGTAGCTTTCTTCACCAGCGCAGTGAGGAAACTACTAACCAGCCGCAGCAGCAGCAGCAGCAGCATCAGGTGGACCTGGAGCAGGACCTCAAACAACAGGCTTGGGCCTACTTGGACAGCACCCTGCCAACCGAGGTAGACAATCCCCTTGACTACTGGTCAACGAAACTTGACCTTTGGCCCCAACTAGCTGAATTTGCCCTTGAAAGGCTGTCATGCCCGGCCAGTAGCGTGGCATCGGAGCGCGTGTTTAGTGCGGCAGGAGGTATTGTAACTCCGCGGAGGACACGACTGTCCACCCAAAGTGTGGAGAGACTCACGTTTGTGAAAATGAATCAGGCGTGGATTAGTCTGGATTTCAAACCACCAGTTCCTGACACAACTACACTAAATCCGCCATGAATCATGCCTCAAACATGTGCCACTTTCAGGTCTCCTCACACACTGCTGGTGTGTAGAATTTTTTGACATAGGGTGCTGGCAGATTACGGGCCTCCCATAGCTGCTGCCAGGACCCTAATCTGCCATAGGCCCCTATATACCGCCTCCTCATGCTGCTGCCAGGTCCAGAGTCTCTCATGGGTCCCTGTACGGCCTCCCATTGCTGCTGTCTCCATCGCCACACTCTGCCATGTGCCACTTTCAGGTCTCCTCACACTGCTGGTGTGTAGAATTTTTTGACATAGGGTGCTGGCAGATTACGGGCCTCCTATAGCTGCTGCCAGGCCCCTAATCTGCCATAGGCCCCTATATACCGCCTCCTCATGCTGCTGCCAGGTCCAGAGTCTCTCATGGGTCCCTGTACGGCCTCCCATTGCTGCTGTCTCCATCGCCACACTCTGCCATGTGCCACTTTCAGGTCTCCTCACACTGCTGGTGTGTAGAATTTTTTGACATAGGGTGCTGGCAGATTACGGGCCTCCTATAGCTGCTGCCAGGCCCCTAATCTGCCATAGGCCCCTATATACCGCCTCCTCATGCTGCTGCCAGGTCCAGAGTCTCTCATGGGTCCCTGTACGGCCACCCATTGCTGCTGTCTCCATCGCCACACTCTGCCATGTGCCACTTTCAGGTCTCCTCACACACTGCTGGTGTGTTGAATTTTTTGACATAGGGTGCTGGCAGATTACGGGCCTCCCATAGCTGCTGCCAGGCCCCTAATCTGCCATAGGCCCCTATATACCGCCTCCTCATGCTGCTGCCAGGTCCAGAGTCTGTCATGGGTCCCTGTACGGCCTCCCATTGCTGCTGTCTCCATCGCCACACTCTGCCATGTGCCACTTTCAGGTCTCCTCACACACTGCTGGTGTGTAGAATTTTTTGACATAGGGTGCTGGCAGATTACGGGCCTCCCATAGCTGCTGCCAGGCCCCTAATCTGCCATAGGCCCCTATATACCGCCTCCTCATGCTGCTGCCAGGTCCAGAGTCTCTCATGGGTCCCTGTACGGCCTCCCATTGCTGCTGTCTCCATCGCCACACTCTGCCATGTGCCACTTTCAGGTCTCCTCACACACTGCTGGTGTGTTGAATTTTTTGACATAGGGTGCTGGCAGATTACGGGCCTCCCATAGCTGCTGCCAGGCCCCTAATCTGCCATGGGCCCCTATATACCGCCTCCTCATGCTGCTGCCAGGTCCACAGTGTCTCATGCCATGTGCCACTTTCAGGTCTCCTCACACTGCTGGTGTGTTGAATTTTTTGACATAGGGTGCTGGCAGATTATGGGCCTCCTATAGCTGCTGCCAGGCCCCTAATCTGCCATAGGCCCCTATATACCGCCTCCTCATGCTGCTGCCAGGTCCAGAGTCTCTCATGGGTCCCTGTACGGCCTCCCATTGCTGCTGTCTCCATCGCCACACTCTGCCATGTGCCACTTTCAGGTCTCCTCACACTGCTGGTGTGTAGAATTTTTTGACATAGGGTGCTGGCAGATTACGGGCCTCCTATAGCTGCTGCCAGGCCCCTAATCTGCCATAGGCCCCTATATACCGCCTCCTCATGCTGCTGCCAGGTCCAGAGTCTCTCATGGGTCCCTGTACGGCCTCCCATTGCTGCTGTCTCCATCGCCACACTCTGCCATGTGCCACTTTCAGGTCTCCTCACACTGCTGGTGTGTAGAATTTTTTGACATAGGGTGCTGGCAGATTACGGGCCTCCTATAGCTGCTGCCAGGCCCCTAATCTGCCATAGGCCCCTATATACCGCCTCCTCATGCTGCTGCCAGGTCCAGAGTCTCTCATGGGTCCCTGTACGGCCTCCCATTGCTGCTGTCTCCATCGCCACACTCTGCCATGTGCCACTTTCAGGTCTCCTCACACACTGCTGGTGTGTTGAATTTTTTGACATAGGGTGCTGGCAGATTACGGGCCTCCCATAGCTGCTGCCAGGCCCCTAATCTGCCATAGGCCCCTATATACCGCCTCCTCATGCTGCTGCCAGGTCCAGAGTCTGTCATGGGTCCCTGTACGGCCTCCCATTGCTGCTGTCTCCATCGCCACACTCTGCCATGTGCCACTTTCAGGTCTCCTCACACTGCTGGTGTGTAGAATTTTTTGACATAGGGTGCTGGCAGATTACGGGCCTCCTATAGCTGCTGCCAGGCCCCTAATCTGCCATAGGCTCCTATATACCGCCTCCTCATGCTGCTGCCAGGTCCAGAGTCTCTCATGGGTCCCTGTACGGCCTCCCATTGCTGCTGTCTCCATCGCCACACTCTGCCATGTGCCACTTTCAGGTCTCCTCACACTGCTGGTGTGTTCAATTTTTTGACATAGGGTGCTGGCAGATTACGGGCCTCCCATAGCTGCTGCCAGGCCCCTAATCTGCCATGGGCCCCTATACCGCCTCTTCATGCTGCTGCCAGGTCCACAGTCTCTCATGCCATGTGCCACTTTCAGGTCTCCTCACACTGCTGGTGTGTTGAATTTTTTGACATAGGGTGCTGGCAGATTACGGGCCTCCCATAGCTGCTGCCAGGCCCCTAATCTGCCATGGGCCCCTATACCGCCTCCTCATGCTGCTGCCAAGTCCAGAGTGTGTCATGGGTCCCTGTACGGCCTCCCATTGCTGCTGTCTCCATAGCCACACTCTGCCATGTGCCACTTTCAGGTCTCCTCACACTGCTGGTGTGTTGAATTTTTTGACATAGGGTGCTGGCAGATTACGGGCCTCCCATTGCTGCTGCCAGGCACGTAATCTGCCATGGGCCCCCGTACCGACTCCTCATGCTGTGACGTTGCAACAAGGTGGAATTCAACCCTACATATGTTAGACCGCCTTTACGAACAGCGAAAGGCCATCACCGATTTCCTGATGTTAAAAGCGGATAAAGGTACTCCCTGTGTAACTTAGATGTCAGCCATTGGCAGCTCATGCGTGACACCTGCGCTTGCTCAGGCCCTTTGAGGAGGCCACGCTATTCGTGAGTCGGCAGGACTATGGGATGAACGACGTCATTCCTCTGTTGCACGTCCTGGAACAAATGCTGTTAACAATGGCTGGTCAGGGTGCGGTAGACGTGGCGCACAGATCTCAACGCCACATGACCCCTGTGGGGGCAGGACAGGAAGAAGAGGAGGAGGTAGAGGAGGACATTGGTGCTCAGGAATTATTGAGTGAAATGGGTGGTTTTTCCACTCAGCGGACAGGAGTGGAGGAGCAGGAGCATCTGGTAGAGGAGGAGGAGGAGGAGACAGAGGACCCAGACGCACCGTGGCAGTATGCTGTGGAGATGGAGGCAGGGAGTCCCTCGCATTCCTTGGCACAAATGACCCATAGCATGCTCGGTTGCTTGCGTAGCGACAGCCGAATAATAACCATCAGACAGAGGGATGACTTTTGGCTGTCCACCTTGTTGGACCCTCGCTACCGTTCAAAAATGGTGGCCTTTTTCACACCTGCTGAGAGGGAGGCCAAAATAACGTACTATAAAAACCACCTATGTAGTCAGCTGGTCTCTGCCTGTCTGCGCCAACGTCCATCCTCAGACACTGTGGGCCCTGTGCGCTCGCGTTCCGCTGCCATGGCAGCAGGGGAGGGGTGGGGTGGTAGGAGCAGTGGCAGCTCCACCAGCAGCGGCTGCCTCAGTCTGCAGTCGATGATGAGTAGCTTTCTTCACCAGCGCAGTGAGGAAACTACTAACCAGCCGCAGCAGCAGCAGCAGCATCAGGTGGACCTGGAGCAGGACCTCAAACAACAGGCTTAGGCCTACTTGGACAGCACCCTGCCAACCGAGGTAGACAATCCCCTTGACTACTGGGCAACGAAACTTGACCTTTGGCCCCAACTAGCTGAATTTGCCCTTGAAAGGCTGTCATGCCCGGCCAGTAGCGTGGCATCGGAGCGCGTGTTTAGTGCGGCAGGAGGTATTGCAACTCCGCGGAGGACACGACTGTCCACCCAAAGTGTGGAGAGACTGACGTTTGTGAAAATGAATCAGGCGTGGATTAGTCTGGATTTCAAACCACCAGTTCCTGACACAACTGACTAAATCCGCCATGAATCATGCCCCAAACATGTGCCACTTTCAGGTCTCCTCACACTGCTGGTGTGTACATTTTTTGTCATAGGGTGCTGGCAGATTACGGGCCTCCCATAGCTGCTGCCAGGCCCCTAATCTGCCATGGGCCCCTATACCGCCTCCTCATGCTGCTGCCAAGTCCAGAGTCTCTCATGGGTCCCTGTACGGCCTCCCATTGCTGCTGTCTCCATCGCCACACTCTGCCATGTGCCACTTTCAGGTCTCCTCACACTGCTGGTGTATTCCATTTTTTGTCATAGGGTGCTGGCAGATTACGGGCCTCCCATAGCTGCTGCCAGGCCCCTAATCTGCCATGGGCCCCTATACCGCCTCCTCATGCTGCTGCCAGGTCCAGAGTCTCTCATGGGTCCCTGTACGGCCTCCCATTGCTGCTGTCTCCATCGCCACACTCTGCCATGTGCCACTTTCAGGTCTCCTCACACTGCTGGTGGGTTCCATTTTTTGTCATAGGGTGCTGGCAGATTACGGGCCTCCCATAGCTGCTGCCAGGCCCCTAATCTGCCATGGGCCCCCGTACCGACTCCTCATGCTGCTGCCAGGCCCGTAATCTGTCATGGGCCCCTGTTGTCGCTTGTTGGCATATTCCGCTCGTTCAGATGCTCCTTCTCCTGCTACTCCTCTTCACGGATTCCGTCAGCAGTCTTTCTTGGAATCCGTTTCCAAGAGACAACAGTTTGCGAGCACGCACCAGACGGTGCAGAAACTGAACGTCCTCCTGTCCAAGTTGCTGCTGCCAGGCTCGTAATCTGTCATGCGCCCCTGTACCGCCTCCTCATGCTGCTGCCAGGTCCAGAGTGTGTCATGGGCCCCCGTACCGACTCCAAATGCTGCTGCCAGGCCCGTAATCTGTCATGGGCCCCTGTACCGCCTCCCCATGCTGCTGCCAGGTCCAGATTGTGTCATGGGTCCCTGTACGGCCTCCCATTGCTGCTGCCAGGCCCGTAATCTGCCATGGGCCCCCGTACCGACTCCTCATGCTGCTGCCAGGCCCGTAATCTGCCATGGGCCCCTGTACCGCCTCCTCATGCTGCTGCCAGGTCCAGAGTGTGTCATGGGTCCCTGTACGGCCTCCCATTGCTGCTGTCTCTATCGCCACACTCTGCCATGTGCCACTTTCAGGTCTCCTCACACTGCTGGTGGTTTCCATTTTTGTCATAGGGTGCTGTATGGCCTCCCATTGCTGCTGCCTCCACCGCCACACTGTGGCTCCACACTCTGGTTTTGGCCCCGTGACTGCCCAAATGAGTGAAGTGTGCGGTGATTCTAAGATCGACGGCACTCATCTGCATGTCATACTGACTGACAGTATTATTTCTCTTCCCCAGCAGACTCCAAGGGCATTTAAATTAAAGGTACAGTGTTCAGCACTAATATTAAGTCTCTCTGAAGCCTAGAAACACCCTTTTTTAAGTTAAATTCACAGCGAATATATTCGACTCGAATCGAAATTTTTCCACGAATTCGCCGAATCAGTCGAATCAAATTTTTGAATACTTCGCTCATCTCTAGTTACCATTCATCCCGATTGTGAGGGGCCTGTCCTCAGGAAACAGGTGTTCCTGGATTCTTCCCCAAGGAATTATTGCAGTGTGCATGTGCAAATTAAATGAACATGGTTCTGAGAGTCAGTACAAAATGGCGCTGCTGGGACAGCCTGAGCAGGAGACACCAGGCAGAATCTGTTAGTTACTTGCTCAGTCCTAAATACCTGAACTCTGTTAGGCTCCATGTACAGGAGCCTACTCTGATCGCCGGCCGCGGGAAAACACAAACCGCAGCAAAATGCGGTAACCACAGTACCGTGATTTTTCCATGGTTTTGCCACGTTTTGCGTTTTCCCATGGTCGGCGGTCAAAACATTCCTATCCTGAACGTGATTCTTCCACATTCAGGAGAGGGAGGTTTAACCTCACCTAAACGTGAAGGCCCCTAATCTCTGCTAAAAGCCTATCTGTACATGGACACATAGGCTTTTAGGCTTTTAGGAGTTGGGTTTAGGAGCTGCTCGTGCACATGGAGCCTAACTGACGCTTGACCCCTAAACTTTGTGTGTTACTGAATCCTGACCCCATAACTCCCTACGTTATTTAGTCTTTACACCTGTGCTCTGCGTTTCTTAATCCTTACCCATGAGCTCTGTGGGTTACTGAAACCTGATCCTTGAACTCTATGTGTTACTGAATACTGACCCCTAAACACTCTGTGCTACTTAATCCTGACCTCTGGACTCTGAGCTACACCTACTTTTGACCTGTAAAATCTGTCAGTTGCCTAATCATGACCCCTGCACTCTGTGTTACTTACCCCTAACCCCTGAAATCTCTGTGTTACTTACTCCTGACCCCTGCACTCTGTGTGTTACTTACTCCTAACCCCTGAAATCTCTGTGTTACTTACTCCTGACCCCCGCACTCTGTGTGTTACTTACTCCTGACCCTTGAACTCTGTGTTTTACTTACTCCCAACCCCCGAAATCTCTGTGTTACTTATTCCTCACCCTTACACTCTGTGTGTTACTTATTCCTGACCCCTGCACTCTGTGTGTTACTTACTCCTGACCTCTGAACACTGCATGTTACTTAATCCTGACCCTTGAAGTCCATATGTTACTTAATCCTGACCTCTGGACTCTGTCCTATACCTACTTTTGACCCCTGAACTCTGTCAGTTACCTAATCATGACCCCTGCACTCTGTGTGTTACTTACTCCTAACCCCTGAAATCTCTGTGTTACTTACTCCTGACCCCTGCACTCTGTGTGTTACTTACTCCTGACCCCTGCACTCTGTGTGTTACTTACTCCTGACCCCAGCACTCTGTGTGTTACTTACTCCTGACCCCCGCACTCTGTGTGTTACTTACTCCTAACCCCTGAAATCTCTGTGTTACTTACTCCTGACCCCTGCACTCTGTGTATTACTTACTCCTAGCCCCTGAAATCTCTGCATTACTTACATATGACCCCTGCTCCCTGTGTATTACTTACGCCTTACCCCTGAAATCTCTGTGTTACTTACTCCTGACCCCTGCACTCTGTGTGTTACTTACTCCTGACCTCTGAACACTGCGTGTCACTGACCCGTGAACTGTATGCTTTACACTCTATTGACTGAAAGCAGGATAGACTCAGACTTTATTTAGCCATTCCCCCTAAGCCTCATCCACTGTTACCGCAAATTGTCCACACCAACACGCACTTGGCATCATTCCCTTACTCATCGCAGACAAAGTATTTTGTCTTTATGGCCCCAACATAAGGGAGGTTTTTCGGCTCCAGCACCATGGGGGTGCACTCCCTGGACATCCTCTACAACACCCTCTCCCCCAGGGGCACCCCAAAAGACACTCTCCAGAAAAATTAAGGTAATATAACAATGTAGTCTATTACACTGTTCAACAAATTTTTATTTTTTGCCAGTTTTGGAAACAAAAGGATCCATTTCTTAATGAATTTCACATTCTGAGTTCAAATATAACAATGAAATTTGTCAATTGGTTCTAGTTTTTCTGTAAACGGAAAGTTTTCTACTATAGGCGTAATGACTACATAATGCACAATAATTATATAGATAGATGTCTTTCCACAAATATAAAGCAAGTGATATTGACTACATAACAAAGCCTAAATGGCATAATATATTGCATAGGATTACCAAGAAAAATTATAGCCATAAGCTAAGTTGAATCATTTTAATACTTAGGATTCTCACTAGTTTTGTCTTCAGTTTGTGTCGGTTTTGCTTCTCTTGGCTTTTCTCTTGTATTCGAGGAAAGGGCTATCTCTTACAACTGCACGTGACTACACGCTTCAGGTTCTTCCTCACTTGACTCAACCACGAAGGATTCTGGTGCTTTAGGAATTGGTAGCCCCTCTCCATGAGGAACTGGACGTATTGCCGATGGAATATTTGGATAGTGCACAGATAACTTTTTCTTCTTATTTAGCCCTTTTACAATTGGAGGCACCATACAAAAGTAACAATTACTAACATGATCTGTTGGCTCTCTCCAAATCATTGGCACAGCGAAAGGCATAGATGCCTTTTTTCCATTTGACCATTGCTCCAGTGCCGTCCCACAAGAATTGCAGCATATATGTGGTGCCCAGCTCTTGTCCTGGTCTCCTATCTTGCAGCCAAAATACAAGTTGTAGGCTTTCTTAATCATTCCTGTTATCCTCCTTTTTTGTGAGATAAAAGTTATTTCACCGCAGATATAGCAGAAATTATCTGCTTTATTCACACAAGTTCGAGGCATTACTGAGTAGCCTATATAAGCATAAAACGAAATGTAAAGACGCTGTCCAACTACAATCAGCTACAGATACTGCAGCTTTTATGCAGTGAAGTGATGCAATTAAAGGCTAATATTGCATCATCTCAGTATACATGCAATTTTCTATTGGTCACCAGTATCAATTGCGCAATATGCAGCTGAAGTTGCATCATAATTTTGAATGGCTTACGTCATTAGATGGGTGAATATATCATGGAAACTAGAGCCAATCATCATTTTTTAGGGTCATTTTCGTTTTCAGCACCCCAAAATTATGTAAGATTAGCTAATTTTATGCCCAAAAGTTTTTACCTGTTGAACAGCGTTAATGGCCATTGTTGGTTTTTTTGCTGAACATAGAGTGTAGGCCTAAATGAGGACTCCTATTGGGTATTATCATTATTATGTAGGAGATTCTCAGCTTCTTTTGTGAGTCCACAGTGGGGATCCAGCTGGTTTGAAAATCTGCTGCACCGTTTAGCTGTGTTTACGAAGTCCATTTGGAGTCTCTTTGGCATTGAGGCTAGTGATCTTGGCACATTAAGGTCATTTAATGATGCATCCTGATTAACCTCTTCATGTCTGGACACTTTCACCCCCTTCCTGTCCAGGCCAATTTTCAGCTTTCAGCGCTATCACACTTTGAATGACAATTACACGGTCATGCAACACTGTACCCATATGAATTTGTTAGCATTTTTTTGAGACAGATAAAACTTTACTTTGGTGGTAATTATTCACCGCTGGGATTTTTATATTTTTTTTGCTATATAAACAAAAAAGTCCAAAAATTTTGAAAAAAAAGTGTTTTTCTTATAAAATTTTGCAAATAAATAATCTTTCTTCATAAATCTTGGCCACAATGTATTCAGTTATATTTTTAGTAAAAAAAAAAAACCCAAATTAGTTTATAACCAAAAATTATAATTTTTTTAAAATTTTCTTTACATTTTTATTTTATTTTTTATATTATTATTTATGTTTTTTTTTTTTTTTACATACTGTCACCCTAGCAGTACAGTGTCCCCATAATGACACTGTACTACCTGTGGAGGGTGATGAAGATTTTTTTTTTTTTTACCCATAAAGCCTGTAAAAGCAATCATTTCTATTTCTCTCTGGCTGCATTCTTGCAGCCATTGAGAAATACTGTGTGAGCTGTGATTGGTCACAGCTTGTCACATGGTACAAGGCTGTTGTGAATAGCCCTATACCATGTGACCTCTGTGATCATTCACAGACTTCACACGTAGTAAGCAATGATGTCAGAATTGACATCTTGCTTACACCTATTCATGTGATCACTGATTGGCTAATCAGTGATCACATGATCGGGACCTCGCACAGAGGTCCCGTCCGACGATCGATGTTCCACTGTGTCTGGAGGACACAGCGGGCACTGGATCGCGGTGCTGAGCGCTCCCAGGAAGCGTGCACAAGCAGGGGCCGGGCGAGTTCACATGATCTGGACCTCACACAGAGGTCCCTTACAGCGATTGGTGTTCCGCTGTGTCCAGAGGATACAGCGGGCACCGGATCCTGGTGCCGCGCGCTCCCAGGGAGCGCGCACAATCCAAAATGGTGGGCGTCGTTTATCAACGGCAACCCACCCCTGGACTGCCACCGTCCAGCCGTTTATATGCAGCAGCCGGATGGTAAGTGGTTAAATATGTTTTTTTTTTACATATAGAGCAGAGTATTAATAAAGCTTTTCACCGTATGTTATTACCATCACACAGGAAGCTTTTAGCTTTGTTCACATGCCAGGCGTGGAGATAACTTGTTTTAAACATGTTGCCATGCAGCGGATGCATTTGTAGAGCTGGGTGTTAGATACAATTTATATGTTGTCCAGCTCCCAACACTCCAAGAATGTCATAGTTGGCTTGAAATTATATATTTACTATTTATGAAAAGTTTTCGCGATATGAAGAAGCAACAAATAGAAGCCAGCGTAGGTTCGTGGCTAGAGCGTCTCTACACCCCTCACTCAGAATGTTTGAAATCATTTGATAGAGGTCATGTTTATTTAAATGTTTACATTGATGCATATGTAGTGTGGCTCGTATTCCATCATCCCCTTTGGGTGGGTCTCCAGGGGGTTTAGCCCCCTGGTTTTTGTCCTCCCTTTGACCTCCCCCCCCCCCGCTCGCCGTCAAGGCCCAGATGCCGGGAGGCCGCACATTTGCATGTGGCCGGTGCCAAGAGGTTAAAAAAAAAAACGTGGCCATGCAGGGCTCCGCCCGCCCAGCCGCATCTGTGAATGGGAAAATTGCAAGTTCCGACAGCCTTTGTGGCTGTCGGCTTCTAGCTTTCAATGAACTACCACAGTGCTCCACAGTGCCATGGTAATTCATTGAGCCTTCCTGTCACTAAGTATCTGCTTGCTCATACGGGATGTACTACGAGTAAGCAGATATACTGGCAGGTCTGCAGGAGTCCTGCACGGCACCAGCAATCTACTGATCACTGGTGCCATGCTTTAGAGACTGCAGAAACAAAAAATAATAAATGCACATATTTTTTTACTGGCGAAAAAAATGTGCATGTATTATTTTTGTTAAAAGATGAGCTTATCCTTTAAGTAGAACTCTGACTATTTTGCCTACCTAAATATTTTCTACCTTTTTTTTGAGGATTTATAAGGCTTTGATTGGTCATCTATAAATGTTCATTTTTTTAATTGGACAATTTGGACAAAAAATGGCTTTTTTGGTTATTTTACACATAAAAAACCCTGTCAGATCCTTAAAGAACACTACTCTGCTGTAGGAGAGGTAATATACCTCTCCAGCAGCCCCTGTCTTCTACTTTCCTTTTGTTCAAGCAATGCACCTTGGCTCTTCAGCAATTGACACCAATGGGAGTATTGTATGTTGATGTCAAGCACTGTGGCTCCATCCTCTAATCCCCAATGTTATGGCTGTGTCTTGTTATGACACACAGGTTGAAGGATGGAAACATACCCAACACATATAGCTAAGAGTCTTACGAGGGGTCACCACTAGCCCTAGACACCGAGGGAATTTACTCTGCATCTACTGTTGGGTTTCCTGGTTCCCTGACCTTGGAATCTCCCACCACTGCAGCAGCTGGTATATCTCCCTTTCAGTTGTCTGGCACAGCAATAGACTTCAAAGCCAAGAAAAGTTGCCCCTACGTTCCTCCATGGCTTTGACGTGTCACATGACAAAAGACCAGGGGGAGCCTGGGAGTAAGGACATCTTTCATCCATCTGCTGCACTGTATCTGAGGTCTGTATGTTTAGGGATGGAAAGGGAAAATTACTGGAGGACAAAATTACTTTGGGGGTTTGTGCCTGGATTGAGAGGATTTGTGCTAGGAAGGAGGATGGGGGGGGGGGGGGAGTATGTGCTGGGAGGAGGGATTTGGGGGGAGAGGATTTGAGTTGGGAGGGGGCATCTGGGTAGAAGAGGATTTGTGCTGGGTGTAGTGATTCGGGAGTAGTGATTGAGGCAATTTGTGTTGGGAAGGGGGATTGGGAGTGAGATGATTTGTGAAGGGGAAATTTCTGCATATCATTACATATGAAATAGATAAAGCTTGGGAGGGGTATAGTATAAAGGCCTCTAACCACAGACTATTCCTTCTATGGCATTTACATCCAGCTGACCCTACCTTGTAAACTGCTATATATATTGAGAAAGACGGGGCTTATTTTCCTAGCATATAGGAATGTAAACATTTTAATTAAAAGTTAAGAACATAAAAACCAGGAGGGCTGGCTATGTCACACCTATGGAAGTTTGACAAAATATGGGCAAATTGGACTGTTGCACAGGGCTTAACCACCTGAATGAAAGCTGTATTTTAGGTTTCTGCGTTTGCTGTTTAGGGAACACTTCCCTGACATCCCTGGCTATTCAAGTTAATATTTTGATACCAATCAGTATTTTATTGTAGGTGGGTGCTTTTTCTTCTTCCCCGGTCCCTGTTTACCCTTATATTTCCTCTAACCCTCTCCATTTCCTCTTTCTCTTTACCCCCCCCCAACTCCTTCAGCTTGTCTGGGTAATCTCTGTGAAATTGCTGTTGTGAACCCATTTCTTTATCTCTATGTGTTATGATTATTGATGCTGACCTCCGTACCACTTTTACGAGAACGATTTATATACACGATTCAATGCCTTTGATGCAATTTTAATACATTTTTTTTAATGATAACATATATACAGCCCTTAAATTTCCACTCACCCGCTCACATTGGGCTAGTGGAAATAAGGTGGGGGCGAGCAGCGCTGGAACTAGGGGTGTGTGGAAGGACCAGCGGTAGGGGCGGTGACAAGCAGCGATCTCCTGTATGGCTTTCAATGAAGCAGTTGGAAGCCGTGGGAGGGAGAGGAGGAGCTGCTTCATTGAAAGCCATACAGGAGATCGCTGCTTGTCACCGCCCCCACCATTGCACTGATCATCCCTGATTGTTCCGTTTCTTTCTAGCCCCTCCCCGCTGTATGCTCCTCAGTGCCCAGCCCCTCCCCCTATCCTCCACACCAACAGGAGAAGAGGGGAGAGATGCTAAATCTGCTCTGCCTCCCCCTGTGCCCGCCCACACTCCAGTCCATACAGCTTCAGAGGATGTGTGGGAAGAAAATTGTACACATAGCAGCCGACAGCTCTGATACATCTGACTGAGCCAGTGAGTCTGACCTCCCTTCCTTCCACCCATCCCTTCCCTCCTTCCTTCCTTCCAGCCACCTTTTCCTTCCTTTCACCCTCCCTTCATTCCCTCCACCCACCCCTCCCTTCCTTCCTTCTACCCACCCACCCGTTTATTCCCTCCTTCCACCCCTCCCTTCCTTCCTTCCACCCCTCTCTTCCTTCCTTCCACCCTCCCTTGCTTCCACCCCTCTCTTCCACCCATCCTTTCCTTCCTTCCTTCCTTCCTTCCTTCCTTCCTTCCTTCCTTCCTTCCTTCCTTCCATGCCTTCCTTCCTTGCACCCTCCCTCTCTTCCATCCTTCTCTTCCTTTCTTTCTTCCTTCTACCTACCCCTCCATTCCTTCTTTCCTTCCTTTCACCCCTCCCTTCCTTCTTTCCACCCACCCCTCCTTTCCCTTCAATCCTTCCTTTCACCCACCCCTCCCTTCCCTTAAAATCCTTCCTTTCACCCACCCCTCCCTCCCTTCCTTCCTTCCACCCACCCCATCCTTACTTCCTTCCTGCCTTCCTTTCACCCACCCCTCCCTCCCTTCCCTCCACCCACCCCTCCCTTCCTTCCTTCTACCCACCCACCCCTTTATTCCCTCCTTCCACCCCTCCCTTCCTTCCTTCCTCCCCTCCCTTCCTTCCTTCCACCCCTCCATTCCTTCCTTCCATCCCTCCCTTGCTTCCACCCCTCTCTTCCAACCATCCTTTCCTTCCTTCCACTCACACCTTCCTTCCTTCCTTCCTTCCTTCCACCCACCCCTTCCTTCCACCCCTCCATTCCTTCCTTCCACCCCTGCCTTCCTTCCTTCCACCCTCCTTTGCTTCCACCCCTTCCTTCCACCCATCCTTTCCTTCCTTCCACCCCTCCCTTCCTTCCTTCCTTCCATGCCTTCCTTCCTTGCACCCTCCCTCTCTTCCATCCTTCTCTTCCTTCTACCTACCCCTCCATTCCTTCTTTCCTTCCTTCCACCCCTCCATTCCTTCCTTCCACCCACTCCTCCCTTCCCTTCAATCCTTCCTTTCACCCATCCCTCCCTCCCTCCCTTCCACCCACCCCACCCTTCCTTCCTGCCTTCCTTCCGCCCACCCCTCCCTTCCCTTTAATCCTTCCTTTCACCCACCCCTCCCTCCCTTCCTTCCTTCCACCCACCCTTCCTTCCTGCCTTCCTTCCGCCCACCCCTCCCTTCCTTCGACCCCTCCTTTCCTTTCTTCCACCCCTCCCTTTTCCTTACTTCCACCCCTCCCTTTCTTCCTTCCTTCCACCCCTTCCTTCCTTTCACCACTCCTTTTCTTCCTTCCTTCCATCCCTCCCCTCCACCTCTCCCTTTGTTCCTTCCCTCCCTCCCTTGCACCCCTCCCTTCCTTCCACTGCTCCCTTCCTTCCTTCCTTCCTTCCTTCCTTGCACCCTCCCTCTCTTCCATCCTTCTCTTCCTTTCTTTCTTCCTTCTACCTACCCCTCCATTCTTTCTTTCCTTCCTTTCACCCCTTCCTTCCTTCTTTCCACCCACCCCTCCTTTCCCTTCAATCCTTCCTTTCATCCACCCCTCCCTTCCCTTCAATCCTTTCTTTCACCCACCCCTCCCTCCCTTCCTTCCTTCCACCCACCCCACCCCATCCTTACTTCCTTCCTGCCTTCCTTTCACCCACCCCTTCCTCCCTTCCCTCCACCCACCCCTCCCTTCCTTCCTTCTACCCACCCACCCCTTTATTCCCTCCTTCCACCCCCTCCCTTCCTTCCTTCCTCCCCTCCCTTCCTTCCTTCCACCCCTCCCTTCCTTCCTTCCATCCCTCCCTTGCTTCCACCCCTCTCTTCCAACCATCCTTTCCTTCCTTCCACTCACACCTTCCTTCCTTCCTTCCTTCCTTCCTTCCTTCCTTCCTTCCACCCACCCCTTCCTTCCACCCCTCCATTCCTTCCTTCCACCCCTGCCTTCCTTCCTTCCACCCTCCTTTGCTTCCACCCCTTCCTTCCACCCATCCTTTCCTTCCTTCCACTTCCTTCCTTCCTTCCTTCCTTCCTTCCTTCCTTCCTTCCTTCCTTCCTTCCATGCCTTCCTTCCTTGCCCCCCCCTCTCTTCCATCCTTCTCTTCCTTCTACCTACCCCTCCATTCCTTCTTTCCTTCCTTCCACCCCTCCCTTCCTTCCTTCCACCCACTCCTCCCTTCCCTTCAATCCTTCCTTTCACCCACCCCTCCCTCCCTTCCTTCCTGCCTTCCTTCCGCCCACCCCTCCCTTCCCTTTAATCCTTCCTTTCACCCACCCCTGCCTCCCTTCCTTCCTTCCACCCACCCTTCCTTCCTGCCTTCCTTCCACCCACCCCTCCCTTCGACCCCTCCTTTCCTTTCTTCCACCCCTCCCTTTTCCTTACTTCCACCCCTCCCTTTCTTCCTTCCTTCCTTCCACCCCTTCTTTCCTTTCACCACTCCTTTTCTTCCTTCCTTCCATCCCTCCCCTCCACCTCTCCCTTTGTTCCTTCCCTCCCTCCCTTGCACCCCTCCCTTCCTTCCACTGCTCCCATCCTTCCTTCCTTCCACCACTCCTTCCCTTCCTTCCACTCTTCCCTTTCTTCCATCCCTCCCTTCCTCCCTGCCTTCCATCCCTGCCTTCTTTCCACCCCTCCCTCCCTTCCATTTTCTTTCTTCCTTCCTTTCCTTCCCTCATTCTGCATAAAACATTTAACAGTGCCATTTAATGAGATAATTTATGAGTGCATGTTTAGGGGCGGGATAGGCTAGGGGTTGGGTAAGGCAACTGGTGGCGAGTAACTCATAAGTCCTGGCTAGTAGCTCAGGACTTGAAATTTTGAGCCCTGATATATATATATAAAAACATTAATATTAAATACTATCTGTATGGAACACACAGAAACAAAATACATCAATAAGGCAATGCCCAATAATACAGTTGTTTAATTCATAACATTATATTTTTTACATTTCAGCTGAAGCTACAAATGTATAAATATTCCAGGGAGATCATTTGACCATATTAAGTTTTAGGTAATATACTCATTTCATGGACTGTTATCTATGTTCTATTTCCGGCCTTTCTCTTTCCCCATGAGATGCTCTTTGGAGTTCATCTCTGGTCGAAACAGGATGATAAAACATTTAGGAAGAAACATACAGATCACTAGAGCCCAGCTTGATGACTGGATTGCAAAGATTTCCATGGCTACGGTGTACTTTCCTTTGGAGCTGAGAGAGGCCGGGATGTAGGAAATCCAGACACTTAGGAAGGCCAACATGCTGAAGGTGATAAACTTGGCCTCGTTGAAGTTGTCGGGGAGTCTTCTGGCCAAGAATGCAACAACAAAACTGATTGTGGCCAAGAGGCCAAGATATCCCAGCATGCTCCAAAAGGCAGTGGGTGAGTTCTCATTGCATTCAACAACAATAATTTCAGGTTGTGTTTCTGTGTTATTTTGAGGGAATGGTGGAGCAGCCCCCACCCAAATACTGCAGAGAAGTAACTGTAGAAGAGAACCAGTGACAATCACCATATAAGACACATGAGGTCTTGTCCATCTCTTCAGGCTGCTTCCTGGTTTGGTGGCCATAAAGGCAAAAACGACCATGAGTGTTTTAGCCAAGATACAGGAGACACAGAGAGCAAACACCATACCGAAGGCAGCCTGGCGCAGAAGGCACTTCTCAGTCCCAGGATAACCAATGAAAGTCAAAGAACAGAGAAAGCAGAGTGACAGGGACAATAACAAAATACAACTCACAGAGTAATTATTGGCTCTGACAATTGGTGTGGTCTTGTAACGAAGGAAAAGTTTGAAAATGGAAACTGGAATCATAGAAGAGGAAAGGCTTGTAGCCATTAAAGTCATTCCTAATGGTTCACTATATGAAAGATACTCAATTGGTTTTGGAATACATTGGTCCTTTTCTGTATTCGGCCACATATCCCATGGACACCTGGAACAATCAATGGCATCTGAAAATAGAGAATAATTATACATGTGTTGTCAAACAAGGGTTTAAACATGTTAAGTGTACCTGTCATTTCAGGTAGACATCCTATAGTTATTGTAAAATTAAAGAAAAACGTCCAACATTTTTCCCCACTAACGGTACGAATATCGGCTGATTTTTTTTATCGGCTGATAATTTGGCAAGAAAATCGGAAATCTATGGCCGCCTTAAGAGACAAAACAGGAATTGGATGGGAAAAAAATAAAAGGAAATCTCACCAATGACAGTTTTCAATGGAACAATTGTCCCTACTTGGTGGACAACCATAAAATAGTATTTCCACTCACTTTCCTTACTGTGACAATGGTCCCCAAGGCAAATAGTGAGAATCTCAATGGGAACGCAGACATAGATACTAATCCTCCTCCACTTTAAAACAATATTATTATCATTAATGGGTTGCATTGTAAAACTAAATAAAGTAAGAGGCAGGGGCGGACTGACAACTCATGGGGCCCCCGTGCAATAGGGGATCATTGGGCCCCTGTGTCCTTTCCCAAACTCAAAAAAGCCTATGAAAAAGGTACCATGGGCATCTCATGGGGCCCCCTAGTGACCCCGGGCCCTCGGGCAGTGCCCGAGTTTCCAAATGGTCAGTCTGCCCCTGGTAAGGGGTACATCTGCGAGCCTTACTTCACTCCACTCCAACATGCTGTCTGTAAGACAAAGGAAGATGCTTTTCTCTTGAATCTTCTTACCTGTCTCATTAGAGATCGAGCCTTGTGGACAAGGGATACATTCAAAGCAGCATATAGGCTCCCCGCTTCGGTGTGCCTTCCTGAACCCTGGCAAGCAGCTAACACTACAAACAGAGATGGGGACCTGGGAAGAAGTTAAGAATGGATTAACATGACTATAGTACAAAGGGATATGACTTTTGTTAATAGCTTGACTAGAAAGAGAACATTTGAGAACACGGTGGATAATTGTAGCATGAGGAGGCTATGCATTGACATACAGATTAGGGACTGAAGCTTGAAAACAGAAGGCAAAGACTGATAAAACCAGAAACAAGCCTAAAATAAGAGGATAAAGGGGTCATTTACTAAAGGCAAATATGCCGATCACTTTGTATAGGAAGTTGGACTTTGCAAGGGAATCTTCTTCAGAGCTTAGTGAATTTGCTGAATTTTCACTTTGCAAAGAATACCAAATTGCCTTCCAAGGGGAAAAAAAACAGCATTTTTTGCTTGCACGTGATTGAATGATGAAAGTCAGCAGAGCTTCACCTCACTGATTAACCCCTTTGTGCCGGCGCCTCCTGTTCCCTTTAAGGGGTTTTAGATGCTGGGAGACAGGGCAAGGTTTGTGATCATGTGATTGCCGTGATTGGCTGTCACAGCAGTTTCTGTTAGCCGCTGGTAATTGTGCTGGGGGCAGGGGCGGACTGACCATTTAGCCACTTGGGCACTGAGGGTCAGTAGGGGGCCCCATGAGATGCCCTTGGTACCTTTCATAGGCTTTTATGGGTGTGGGTTGAGTGTGGGCAAGGACACAGGAGCCCCATGATTTCCTATTGCCCGGGGGCCCCATGAGTTGTCAGTCCGCATCTGGCTGGGAGCGTGCACGGTGAGCGCTCCCGGCTCTATTTTTGTGTGTGTACCCATATATGCGGCCTCTCGGCGTTAAGGCCCACCCACCAAAAGGCAGCATATATGTGTGTGGTCAGCAGGAAGAGATTTAGCTCTGGGCATAATTCCCTTGCAAAATTCAAATTTCCTTGCAAAATTACAGCCTGTTTGTCTTTAGTAAACCAACCTCCCAGACACAAAGACAAGAAAATCTTTTGTGAGTGAACAACAAAAGGGAAATAAAAATCCTAGATTTTAACTCTGTCCTTGTAACTTTCTATTATGATCTCTAACTCCGACCTTCAGTCACAAATCTACATGGTCCTTTCTAAACCAGTATGCATGCCCCTTTGTGTAAGCAGTGTGACCAGGGGCGGACTGACCATTTGGAAGCTCGGGCACTGCCCGAGGGACTGGGGTCAGTAGGGGCCCCATGAGATGCCCCTAGTACCTTTTTGATATGCTTTTTTGCATTTGGGCACGGACACAGGGGCCCCATGATCCCCTATTGCCCGGGGGCCCCATGAGTTGTCAGTCTGCCCCTGAGTGTGAGTCAACCTAATATGTATGTAAACACTAACCATGAACTTCTCTTATTTGTCCCCTTTTGATCTCTTAAATATACCACTGAAACCATTTGTTATGTATATCTGTTCAACAAGTGCAAAAAATACCCCACACGTGTTGATCCTGCCAGAATTCCTCTTAGATTCTGCAGACTGTTAGCATTGAGTACACCGAAGCAGAATGATGGACTGACAATCCCCCAAGTGCTGAAAGAATTCTAATGTGTTTCATACCTCAAAGCAGGATTGTCGGTGCTTTGTTCTGATTTAATAAACTCAAGTTGGCTTTTATAGTGAGTGTCTCTGCTTTCCCGTTTTTTTGATTATCAAATTGTTAAACCTCCTTCCTAAGTTATGGAGATGGGGAGAGGGGAAGATGTTCTATAGCCTTTATATACACTATATTGCCAAAAGTATTGGTCGGCCGGCCTTTACACTCACATGAACTTTAATGGCATCCCAGTCTTAGTCCGTAGGGTTCAATATTGAGTTGGCCCCGCCCTTTGCAGCTATAACAGCTTCAACTCTTCTGGGAAGGCCGTCCACAAGGTTTAGGAGGGTGTCTATGGGAAGGTTGGACCATTCTTCCAGAAGCACATTTGTCAGGTCAGGCACGGATGTCGGGGGAGGAGGCCTGGCTCACAGTCTCCGCTCTAATTCATCCCAAAGGTGATCTATCAGGTTGAGGTCAGGACTCTGTGCAGCCAGTCAAGTTCCTCCACCCCAAACTGGCTCCTCCATGTCTTTATGGACCTTGCTTTGTGCACTGGTGCGCAGTCATGTTGGAACAGGAAGGGGCCATCCCCAAACTGTTCCCACAAAGTAGGGAGCATGAAATTGTCCAAAATATCTTGGCTGACTCCTTAAGAGTTCCCTTCACTGGAACTATTTGGCCAAGCCCAACCCCTGAAAAACAGCCCCACACCATAATCCCCCTCTGCCAAACTTTACACTTGGCACAATGCAGCCAGGCAAGTACCATTCTCCTGGCAACCGCCAAACCCAGACACGTCCATCGGATTGCCAGACAGAGAACTGTGATTCCAGGGAACACATCTCCACTGCTCTAGAGTCCAGTGGCAGTGTTCTTTACACCACTGCATCCGACACTTTGCATTGCACTTGGTGATGGAAGGCTTGGATGCAGCTGCTCGGCCATGGAAGCACATTCCATGAAGCTCTCTATGCACTGTTGTTGTGCTAATATGAAGGCCACATGGAATTTGGAGCTCTTTTAGCTATTGACTCTGCAAACAGTTGGTGACTTCTGCGCACTGTGCGCTTCAGCATGCGCTGACCCCGCTCTGTCATTTTATGTGACCTATCACTTGGTGGCTGAGTTGCTGTTGTTCCCAGTTGATTCCACCTTGTTATAATCCCACTAACAGTTGAGCGTGGAATATTTAGTGACCAGGAAATGTCACGGATGGACTTATTGCACAGGTGGCCACCTATCACGGGACCACGCTTGGAGTCACTGAGCTCCTGAGAGCGACCCATTCTTTCACCAATGTTTGTAAAAGCAGTCTGCATGCCTAGGTGCTTGATTTTATACATTTGTGGCCATGGAGGTGATTGGAACATCTGAATCACATGATTTGGAGGGGTTTCCCAATACTTTTGGCAGTATAGTGTATTTCTTCTCCTTGGGTCTCAGTTCACTCAGCAAAACGAGCCTTTTCAAGTCCTTTACCTTGCTAAAAAAAAAAAAAAAATATATGCCTATATGTTGAAGGAGGATTTATTGCACCCACATTCACTCCTACTGCTGCCTATGTGTAGACCTGTTCCAACACCATTGTATTTGATAACATTTGAACCTTGGTTAGATATAAAAACTACAGCTTGGTTTGCTTTTGTGCCATTAGGCTACAAAAAGATTTAAGAGCAGATATTGTATGAATTTACCTCCGGTCTGCCATTTGGCCACCACACTGAACTTGCATTTATAGAAAAGGTTTCTCCAGATGAGGCCACACTGTCGTAGTTTCCAATCTTCACCTGGACCATGGCACCCTCTTGGTTCTTTTGCCAATTCACAACATCGTACACAGCTGGTGGATCCCCATTCTCATCAAAGAAAACTTCTCTCTTGTCACTTAGTTCAACTCGTACTTTCTTGAAGTAATGCAAAAGCTGCACAGACAACAACAACCCAACTTAATTAAAGACTAACTCCACTTTTGTTAAGAAAAAAAACATTCCCCTCTGGGTGATCTATATACATTGTAACGATTTTAACAAACTTTGTTACAGAGTCCTACCAGTTGTTATTCTGAAGAAAGAACTGTTTGTTTGTCTCTGTCCATGTGGAAAGTGATCTAATGGGAGTGGTATCCTAATTATCAGTCAGCTGCTGTACCTGCAGGACTCTAATGAGGAAAGTGGCAGGGTCTGCATCCCTTTAGACATGATTTTCTATTGGGAGTAGCTCAACAAAAATTAAATTTTTGTTGCAGGGGATGCCTGAAATCTGACTTGTATGTTATTGCAGACTTCTGGGAAAATCGGTGAGCCAATCACACAAGCAGGAAATTATGTTGCTGGGGGCATTCTGTACACATTCTGTGTATGGAACACTTCCAGGTTGCCATATTTCATTTTACAGAAAATGATAGCACTGCAGATTGAAAAGGAAATGTCATTTTTTTCACCATTCAGTTACAATATGACTTGTGTCGCAATTGTACAGTCATGGACAAAATTATTGGCACCTCTGCATTTCTATCAGATAATGCACCACTTTGCCCAGAAAATTGTTGCAATTACGAATGTTAGGCATTCTCATGTTTATTTCTTTTGTTTGTATTGGTATTACACAAAAAAGTGGAGAAAGAACAAGCCAAATCTGACACATTTCTCACAAAACCCCCAAAATGGACTGGGCAGAAATATTGGCACCCTCAATGTAATATTTGGTAGCACACCCCTTAGAAAATCAATAGTTTCCTGTAACCATCAATGAGTTTCTTACACCTCTCTACTGGAATTCTGGAGCACTCTTCTTTCACCAGCTGCTCCAGGTCTCTCAGATTGGAAGAGTTCCTTTTCCCAACTGCTGTTCTGAGATCTCTCCACAGGAGATCTATGGGATTGAGATCTGGACTCATTGCTGGCCTGTTCAGTACACTCCAGCGCTTTGTCTTAAACCATTTCTGGGGGCTTTCTGACGTGCACTTTGGGTCATTGTTCTGCTGTAGAAAGGAAATCTCTCATGACAGTAATACACTGCTCAAAAATATGAAAGGAACATTTTGAAAACATATCAGGTCTCAATGGGGAAAAATATCATGTTGGATATCTATACTGATATGGACGGGGTAATGTGTTAGGAATGTAAGGATGCCCCATCATTTGATGGAAATGCAAATTATCAGAGGACTGAATTCAAAGGCACCCCAAAAATCAAAGTGAAAAAATTATGCAGCAGGCTAGTCCATTTTGCTGAAATTTCATTGCAGCAACTCAGAATGGTCCTCAATAGTTTGTGTGGCCCCATTTGTTTGTATGCATACCTGACAACGTCGAGGCATGCTCCTAATGAGATGACGGATGGTGTCCTGGGGGATTTCCTCCCAGATTTGGACCAGGGCATCACTGAGCTCCTGGACAGTCTGAGGTGCAACCTGTCGGCATTTGATGGACCGAAACATGATATCCCAGAGGTGTTCTATTGGATTTAGGTCAGGCGAGCGTGGGGGCCATTCAATGGTATCAATTCCATCATCTTCATGGAACTGCCTGCATACTCTCACCACAAAAGGCCAGGCATTGTCAAGCCCTAAGAGGAACCCAGGACCCACTGCACCAGCATAGGGTCTGACAATGGGTTTGAGGATTTCATCCCGATACCTAATGGCAGTCAGGGTGCCATTGTCCAGCCTGTAGAGGTCTGTGCGTCCCTCCATGGATATGTCTCCCCAGGCCATCATTGACCCACCACCAAAACGGTCATAATGAACCATGTTACAGGCAGCATAGCATTCTCCACGGCTTCTCCAGACCCTTTCATGTTTGTCACATGTGCTCCGGATGAACTGGCTCTCACCTGTGAAAAGCACAGGGCGCCAGTTTCAGACCTGCTAATTCTGGTGTTCAATGGCAAATGCCAATTGAGCTCTATGGTGCAGTGAAAACAGGGCCCACTAGAGGACGTCAGGCCCTCAGGCCACCCTCATGACGTCTGCTTCTGATTGTTTGGTCAGAGACATTCACACCAGTGGCCTGCTGGAGGTCATTTTGTAGGGCTCTGGCAGTGCTCATCCTGTTCCTCCTTGCACAAAGGAGCAGATATCGGTCCTGCTGATGGGTTAAAGACTTTCTTGGCCCTATGCAGCTCTCCTAGAGTAACTGCCTGTCTCCTGGAATCTCCTCCATGCTCTTGAGACTGTTCTGGGAGACACAGCAAACCTTCTGGCAATAGCACATATTGATGTGCCATCCTGGAGGAGTTGGACTGCCTGTGCAACCTCTGTAGGGTCCAGGTATGGCCTCATGCTACCAGTAGTGACACTGACCCTAGCCAAATGCAAATCTAGAAAAAAAAGTCAGAAAAGATGAGTAGGGAAAAAAATGTTAGTGACCTCCACCTGTAAAACCATTCCTGTTTTGGGGGTTGCCTCATTGTGGCCCATCTAGTGCACCTGTTGTTAATTTCATTAACACCAAAGCAAGAAAATGATTACCAGCCCCCTCTGCTACTTAACTGACCATATTAATATCCCAGGAGTTTAATTGAATTAATGCTATACTCTGATTAAAATGTGTTCCTTTAATTTTTTTGAGCAGTGTATAAAACCCACCAATCTTGACCTCCTTCTAAAAATGCTAATTGGCTGGCCATTGTGATAATCTGACTTCAGGGCTTTCTAAGTCACAAACCCACTACAAGAATGCAGATAGGGAGGAAAGAACTACTGATGTGCGCACAGTAAATATTCAGAGGATTGGCATAAAACTTAGGTCAGCACTGGCAGCCTATATAATTCTCTTAAAGCAGGTTTATTTAATATTGAAATAAATACCCTGAATAAATTAAAAATGTAAAACTGATTAAGTTACAAAAAATGAAATTAATGGTGTAAATGATACGTGTCCCCATTCTGTAGAACCTGCAAGAGGTTCTCCAAGGAGTGGAGCCACAGTTCATGACCGCTATTGTATACAAATAGAGTTTTGTGTTTGCAGATTTAAAAAGGCCAGTAGAGGTCTAATCTCCACCAGGTGGCCATTTGCTGGTTCACTGGTTTCCAAGATCTCGTTGCTCATAGATCATATGTCAAGACTGTCAAACGTTGGGGCTTGTATGTGTTGTATTTGATAACTTATATTTGCAATTTTAGGAGCTAGGTTAGTTACATAATTACATAGTTAGTCTGGCTGAAAAAAGACAAAAGTCCATCCAGTTCAACCATTAAAAAAAAATGTATAATGCTACACCCACAGTTGATCCAGAGGAAGGCAAAAAAACCCAGTAAATCATGATCCAATTTGCTCCTGCAGGGAAAGTGTTAGGGACAGGGGCGGGCTGACAACTCATGGGGCCCCCCGGCAATAGGGGATCATGGGGCCCCTGTGTCCTTGCCTAAACTCAAAAAAGCCTATGAAAAAGGTACCAGGGGCATCTTATGGGGCCCCCTACTGACCCCGGGTCCTCGGGGTTGCCCAAGTTTCCAAATGGTCAGTCCCTGGTTAGGGATTTAAATAAGGGTTGAATTAGTGTCAAATGATGAGGGTTAATGTCTTCCTACCCAGGAATCTGGAAATTAATGTAAAAAAAAAGAAAGATGCCCATCCCTGAGGATCCAGCAGTTAACACTTTGTGTGGGTAGTGACCCTTAATCCCAGCTGTCATTGACTGAACTGATCCTCACTAATGGTTGGGAACCAGTCAGAGTGGTTTTTGATCACCTGATCGCTATGTCAGCTATAGCAAAGTGACCGATGACATGCAGGCTGGAGGCCTTGTTGATGAAATGGGTCTTTAGCCTGCAGTTGGCACTGCAGAAGCCCCTGCAGCCTGAAGTTTGGCTGTTCATCTGTTTAATACTATATCTGTCTAAAGGAATATGGACAATGCTAAATTTGTTCAGACCATTCAGGTATCAAGGTCCTCTGATCACAAAAAGGTTAATGTTAGGACTGTGGTTTATTAGGCATTTTAACATTTAACTGGATATGTCTGTAAGGGTTAGGATTACTGCTAGGATTATGGTAAGCCCAGGGGCGGACTGACCATTTGGGAACTCGGGCACTGCCCGAGGGCCTGGGATCAGTAGGGGGCCCCATGAGATGCCCCTGGTACCTTTCATAGGCTTTTTTGGGTGTGGTTTGAGTGAGGGCGAGGACACAGGAGCCCCATGATCCCCTATTGCCCGGGGGCCCCATGAGTTGTCAGTCCACCCCTGGGTAAGCCTGGGGTTAAGTGTTAAAAGCTACGTAAAGAATTCTGATTATGTTTTGACTTCTTAGACCAAATATTACTTAGCAAACTGAAAAAAAGCATTTATTATTTATTCAAATGCTGCATTAGGTTTATGAATAATTAACTCCTAAATGTGCATGGTTACATATGCATTTTTAGAATCATGTAAAAAAAAAAGACCAGTTTTGAACAGCCTTTTACCTGCCATGCTTTAAATTTCTCAATATCTTTGCACTTTCCCCTGGAAAAGGATCCTTCCTCATCTTTGCAAAACATGAGGTCATCAAGAGCTTTGGCTATAACATGGACAGCAGTGTAAATATTGTAAGATGCTCTCAAGCTTGACACATCGTTATAAAGGTTATGGATGCTATTGAGGTCCTCATCTCCAGTACATACATTTAATGCATTCCTTGATCCATTGACCATCTTTTGGTCAGGTAACGTGCACCCAAAAGCTTCTTCCCAGAAAATTTTGGCCCAAGCAGCACCTGGAGTATTGTACGGGTCAATGCTGTTAAGGTAGTTTTGGAAGCCTAGGATCTTTGAGCTGCGGAATGCAAAACCAATTGTTCCCAACAAGATGGAAGAATACTCATCTACTGAGAGCACATTTGAAATAGACCAAGCTTCGCTAGCTAGAAAGACTTTCCCAGTTGTGTTAAGTATCAAAAGTTCAACAAGTAAGGGAATAAGATAGACATCCGTAGAGAAAACCACCACAGCTTTAGCTGTTGAGGTCTTAATAACCTTGGCAATCTTGCGGATGTTTGTGTAGGAGGTCTGCATATACTCTGTGAATGCCACGCAAGCTCCAGATTTGGCAATTTCCTGCTTAATGATCTTGATTCCCTCTTGGCCATAATCATTGTCAGCAGCAACAAGACCTATCCATGTCCATCCAAAATGAATGACCATCTGTGCCAGTCCTTGAGACTGGAAAGCATCACTTGGAACAGTCCTGAAGAAGGATGGGAACTTTGGCCTGTTGCTTAGAAGAGAACTGGTTGAAAAGAAGCTTATCTGTTGGGTGAAATGTTGCAAACAAATTATCATATTTAGGAAAAAAATGATGGTGAGTTTTTTTTATAATGTTGCTATGAAGGAAAAAAGAAAACATGTAAAGGGAAGTCACGGTAGGGATACAGGAGAGACTACTTATGGTGTAGTAGTTTTATGTTAAAGAAAATATTTCTAAAAGAATTCTGATTGAGAAAATAGTTATTTATAGTTACAGTATTATGTAGGCATTCAAAGGAGCCAACATTGCCATCTTTTGGATTTTTTTTTTTTAATTCAAATATTTATTAATTTTTCATATTCATAAATACATATAAAAAGAGAAAAATAAATAAAGAAGATAATACATTTCTTCAACACTCATCTATCTTATAAAATTCTTATCTCCTTCTATTTTCCCCCCCTTATTTCCCTTCCCTCTACCCCTATTTCCCACCCTCCCTCCACCCTCCCACTCTGCGTTTCTCTCTTTCATCCTTTCCTAAAGATCAAAAGAAAGAAAAAGACACAGAAACTTCATTCATCACTTTCCATTGCTTCACATATATTCATTTGATGTATAAATTCTTCCCATTGCCTCCATCTCCTAATGTAGATCTCCATTTTATCTTCTTGGCTATAATACAACTTCTCCATCTTACTGATCTGATTTACTCTCTCTACCCAATCCTTTTTTCCCGGCACCTCTGGACTATGCCAGAATTTAGGTATTAGGCCCTTTGCTGCATTCATATAGTACCATATACCCGAATCTTTATATTTATTCATTGGTATATCTGTACTATGTAACAAGCACACTTCTGGATCTAGTCCTATCTTTATCCCTGAAATTTTCCTTATTATATTGACCATTTTCTCCCAGTACCTTTGTATCTTTGGACTCTCCCACCACATATGGAACCACGTACCAATCCCTCCACACCCCCTCCAACACTCCTGTGTTCTTTCTACCTCTATTTTGTGTTCAACAGTCGGTGTGATGTGCCACCTAACTAAACATTTATAATTTACCTCCACCTCTCTCATACTGACATTTTCATGTGTAAGTCTATATATTTTCCTCTGTTTATCCTCATCTATTTCTATCCCCAAATCTTTTTCCCATTTCTCTATATAGATTGGTTTTACTTTCATGACTAATTCAGTGAGAATCTTATAAATTTTTGCCGTGCCCCGTCTCCCATCTCTTCGTGATTCCAACAATCTCTCAAACAAATTCCACTCCTTTTTTCCTCTCATAGGTTTCCGAAGGCCTTCTACAAAATGTTTTAATTGGCAATATTTCCACTCATCTATCTTACTAAAAAATTCCCCTCCACCTTTCTTTAAATCCTTCAGTGTTTTCAATTTGTGTCCATCCATAATATCTCTCAGTTGGATATCTTCCTTTTTAATCCATTTTCCCATTCTCCCCTCTATACCTGGTGGAAAATACTCCATATTCCTTAGTGACATTAATTGTGAATTAAAATCCCATTTCATACTTTTATGTAAATTATCCCAAACCTTTAATACATTCAGTGTATATATACTCGTGGTGTCTTTTAAACCTCTATATTGTGTAGGTGCCCATATACTTCTACTCAAATCCACTCCACTCAAATCATCCTCTATCTTAACCCATCTTTTCCCTTCACCATTATGTGTCCAGTCATAAATTCTTGTTAAGATTACAGCGTTATAATATCTTTTAAGGTCTGGCACTCCCAATCCCCCTCTCTCTTTACTTCTAGTCATCAGGTCATAAGATATTCTAGGTTTTTTATTTCTCCATATGAATCTTGTTATCATCCTTTTAATTTCTTTAAAAAAGGCCTCTGGGGGTCTAATTGGAATCATCTGAAATTTGTACAGGATTTTGGGTACTATTATCATTTTTATCAAATTTATACGTCCTAACTAGAGATGAGCGAATCGAAGTATCCGAAGTGGAATTCGAGTCGAATTTCGGAAAAATTTCGATTCGTGCCGAATCCGAAAAACAGCCTAATTCGGACGCGCGAATCGAAATTTTTCCGAAAATGGCGGCTGACATGTGCGGCGACGGAGCGGGGATGTCGGGGAAGGCGCGCAGACAAGGCGCGCTGCCCCATAATGCATTCCTCAACGACATGTGATCGCATCAGCCAATCAGCAGCCAGCCAGCCAGCACTGTGTAATGGTCGAGGTATATATAGCGGCCATTTTGGAAATCTTCATTTGCCTGCAGTCATTGAACAGAGGCAGACCGCTCTGTACTAGGGACAGGGACAGAGTTAGGGCCACAGAAACAATACTTGGGGACAGAGAGAAGTTACTTAGGGACAGAGAACCATTACTCAGGGACACAGACTTGTTAATGAGGGCCACAGAATCGTTCTTTAGGGACAAAGAAACGCTAGTTAGGGCCACAGAATTCATACTCAGGGACAGACAGAATTGTTACTCAGTGCCAGAGAATTGTTACTTAGGGCCACAGAAACGTTATTAGGGCCACAGAATTTTTACTCAGGGACAGACAGAATTGTTACTGAGTGCCAGAGAATTGTTACTCAGGGACAGACAGAATTGTTACTGAGTGCCAGAGAATTCTTACTCAGGGCCACAGAATTCATTCTCAGGGACAGACAGAATTGTTACTCAGGGACAGACAGAATTGTTACTGAGTGCCAGAGAATTGTTACTCAGGGACAGACAGAATTGTTACTGAGTGCCAGAGAATTGTTACTCAGGGACAGACAGAATTGTTACTGAGTGCCAGAGAATTGTTACTCTCACAGACACAAAATTGTTACTTGCACAGACACAGAATTGTTACTTGCACAGACACACAATTGTTACTCAGGGCCACAGAATTCATACTCAGGGACAGACAGAATTGTTACTGAGTGCCAGAGAATTCTTACTCAGGTCCACAGAATTCATACTCAGGGACAGACAGAATTGTTACTCAGGGACAGACAGAATTGTTACTGAGTGCCAGAGAATTGTTACTCAGGGACAGACAGAATTGTTACTGAGTGCCAGAGAATTGTTACTCTCACAGACACAAAATTGTTACTTGCACAGACACAGAATTGTTACTTGCACAGACACACAATTGTTACTCAGGGCCACAGAATTCATACTCAGGGACAGACAGAATTGTTACTGAGTGCCAGAGAATTGTTACTCAGGGACAGACAGAATTGTTACTGAGTGCCAGAGAATTGTTACTCTCACAGACACAAAATTGTTACTTGCACAGACACAGAATTGTTACTTGCACAGACACACAATTGTTACTGAGTGCCAGAGAATTGTTACTCAGGGACAGACAGAATTGTTACTGAGTGCCAGAGAATTGTTACTCAGGGACAGACAGAATTGTTACTGAGTGCCAGAGAATTGTTACTCAGGGACAGACAGAATTGTTACTGAGTGCCAGAGAATTGTTACTCTCACAGACACAAAATTGTTACTTGCACAGACACAGAATTGTTACTCGCACAGAGACAGAATTGTTACTCAGGGCCACAGAATTCATACTCAGGGACAGACAGAATTGTTACTGAGTGCCAGAGAATTGTTACTCAGGGACAGACAGAATTGTTACTGAGTGCCAGAGAATTGTTACTCTCACAGACACAAAATTGTTACTTGCACAGACACAGAATTGTTACTTGCACAGACACACAATTGTTACTGAGTGCCAGAGAATTGTTACTCAGGGACAGACAGAATTGTTACTGAGTGCCAGAGAATTGTTACTCAGGGACAGACAGAATTGTTACTGAGTGCCAGAGAATTGTTACTCTCACAGACACAAAATTGTTACTTGCACAGACACAGAATTGTTACTCGCACAGAGACAGAATTGTTACTCAGGGCCACAGAATTCATACTCAGGGACAGACAGAATTGTTACTGAGTGCCAGAGAATTGTTACTCAGGGAAGACAGAATTGTTACTGAGTGCCATAGAATTGTTACTCAGGGACAGACAGAATTGTTACTGAGTGCCAGAGAATTGTTACTCTCACAGACACAAAATTGTTACTTGCACAGACACAGAATTGTTACTCGCACAGAGACAGAATTGTTACTCAGGGCCACAGAATTCATACTCAGGGACAGACAGAATTGTTACTGAGTGCCAGAGAATTGTTACTCAGGGACAGACAGAATTGTTACTGAGTGCCAGAGAATTGTTACTCTCACAGACACAAAATTGTTACTTGCACAGACACAGAATTGTTACTTGCACAGACACACAATTGTTACTGAGTGCCAGAGAATTGTTACTCAGGGACAGACAGAATTGTTACTGAGTGCCAGAGAATTGTTACTCAGGGACAGACAGAATTGTTACTGAGTGCCAGAGAATTGTTACTCAGGGACAGACAGAATTGTTACTGAGTGCCAGAGAATTGTTACTCTCACAGACACAAAATTGTTACTTGCACAGACACAGAATTGTTACTCGCACAGAGACAGAATTGTTACTCAGGGCCACAGAATTCATACTCAGGGACAGACAGAATTGTTACTGAGTGCCAGAGAATTGTTACTCAGGGACAGACAGAATTGTTACTGAGTGCCAGAGAATTGTTACTCTCACAGACACAAAATTGTTACTTGCACAGACACAGAATTGTTACTTGCACAGACACACAATTGTTACTGAGTGCCAGAGAATTGTTACTCAGGGACAGACAGAATTGTTACTGAGTGCCAGAGAATTGTTACTCAGGGACAGACAGAATTGTTACTGAGTGCCAGAGAATTGTTACTCAGGGACAGACAGAATTGTTACTGAGTGCCAGAGAATTGTTACTCTCACAGACACAAAATTGTTACTTGCACAGACACAGAATTGTTACTCGCACAGAGACAGAATTGTTACTCAGGGCCACAGAATTCATACTCAGGGACAGACAGAATTGTTACTGAGTGCCAGAGAATTGTTACTCAGGGACAGACAGAATTGTTACTGAGTGCCAGAGAATTGTTACTCTCACAGACACAAAATTGTTACTTGCACAGACACAGAATTGTTACTTGCACAGACACACAATTGTTACTCAGGGCCACAGAATTCATACTCAGGGACAGACAGAATTGTTACTGAGTGCCAGAGAATTCTTACTCAGGGCCACAGAATTCATACTCAGGGACAGACAGAATTGTTACTCAGGGACAGACAGAATTGTTACTGAGTGCCAGAGAATTGTTACTCAGGGACAGACAGAATTGTTACTGAGTGCCAGAGAATTGTTACTCTCACAGACACAAAATTGTTACTTGCACAGACACAGAATTGTTACTTGCACAGACACACAATTGTTACTCAGGGCCACAGAATTCATACTCAGGGACAGACAGAATTGTTACTGAGTGCCAGAGAATTGTTACTCAGGGACACCTAATCGTTGAATTAAATAGTATGTCAGACAACATGCAGAGGAGTGGCAGAGGAGGCAATGTTTTAGGAGCGAGCAGACGTGGCAGCAGAGGAAGGGGTCGAGGCAGCAGTATTCGCAGCCAGAGGCCAGTGCTCCCGGTGTCATCCAGCGGTCGTGTCTCCACCGACAACCCTGCCGTCATTGATTGGTTGGCTCGGTCGTCTTCCTCTTCCCAGGTCACCTCTGACACCTACAGCCAACGGTCGGTGGGTACGTCAGACACAACCGTTAGTTGGCATGGCCCGGGACCAAGCCCACTGAAATCACGTGTCCTCTACCTGCCCCTGTCCTTTGCTGTTCCCTCACCAAGCGAAGTATCGCATGCTGTGGGCTCAGCCCCACTGTACAGTGAGGAAGAGCTAACAGAGGGCGGTCAGGAACGGGGGGAGACATCGGCCTTTTCAGCAGCCAAGCGAACAAGTACTGGCGAGGAGAGTGGCTCGGTAGCCGGTCTAGAGACAGGTCTGTCTCCTGACCCAGACGCAGCCGAGGGGGCTAGTAGTGAGGCGGAGACCCTACTTGATGATGAGGAGGTTGATCGCACTTGGCAGCCTCGTCGTCATCAGGCAATTTCTTCCGCATCATCAGGAGAAGAGGGTGGCAGCTTGGCAGCGAGCAAAACAGTCGGTGGGTTGCCCAGGAGACAGCAGCAGGGTCGCATCAGTGTCAGTGGAGCCAAACGTCCACGGAGTAGAGCACCAGCTCCACTGCAGCCTACCACCACGGCCAGTAGTGGTGCCGGTGCGCACGGAGGAAGTAGCAGTCAGCCAGTGAAGAGTAGCGGGGGCAAAGTTTCCTACTCGGTGGTGTGGCAATTTTTCCTCAAGCCGCCCGAGGAAGTAAACGTAGCCGTATGTCGACTATGTGGCCAGAAATGCAAGCGTGGCCAGGGGGCCCATGTTGGGACTACAGCGTTGCGTCAGCATATGCAGCGTCACCATTCGGTGGCCTGGGAAAACCGTGATAAACATACGGCGGTTCTGCCTGCCCCAGCCCCCGCTCCATCACCCGCTCCGTTACTTGCTCCGTCACCCGACGTCGTCAATCGCCCTCTATCAGCCAGTCAAGGCTCCAACACCTCTGCTGAGGGGAGTTGTCGCTCATTGGCATCTTCCGCTCGTTCAGATGCTCCTTCTCCTGCTACTCCTCTTCTCGGATTCCGTCAACAGTCTTTCTTGGAATCCGTATCCAAGAGACAACAGTTTGCGAGCACGCACCCGACGGTGCAAAAGCTGAACGTCCTCCTGTCCAAGTTGCTGGTGCTGCAGTCCCTCCCTTTCCAACTGGTGGACTCAGCACCTTTCCGAGAAATGATGGCTTGTGCCGCGCCGCGGTGGAGAGTGCCAAGCCGTCATTTCTTTGCCCAAAAGGCAGTGCCAGCCCTGCATTCACATGTAGAAGAGATGGTGGGCCAGTCTTTGAGCATGTCGGTCTCTGCCAAAGTGCACGGCAGCGCCGACGTGTGGAGCTGTAACTACGGTCAGGGACAGTACATGTCATTTACGGCCCACTGGGTGAACGTGGTGCCGGCACAGCCGCACCAGCAACTTGGACAGGTCACGACGCTTTTGCCTCCACGTTTGCACGTCCTTGGTCCAGCAAGCATGTCCGCCTCTACCACCTCTTTTTCCGCCGTGTCCTCAGCCGCCACCCCCGTGCCAAGTCCCATTACCCGACCGGCATATCACATGTGCAGGGCGCAACGGTGTCACGCTGTGCTGCACCTGGTATGCCTTGGCGAACGTAGTCACACAGGGGAGGAACTGCTGAGTGTAATGAACAGAGAAATCGACAGATGGCTGTCTCCGCGCAAACTAAAAATCGGAACCATGTTGACTGACAACGGAAAGAACATGGTGTCTGCTCTGCGTCAAGGAAGGTTGTGCCATGCGCCATGCATGGCTCACGTGTTCAATCTGGTTGTCAAGCGGTTCCTAAAATCCACCATCCCACTGCAAGACATCCTTAAAATGTCACGTAAACTGTGCATGCATTTCAGCCATTCCTACACCGCAAAGAACACCCTCATTGAGCTGCAGCGGCAGAACGGAATTCCACAGCATCGCCTGATCTGCGACGTTGCAACAAGGTGGAATTCAACCCTACACATGTTAGACCGCCTTTACGAGCAGCGAAAGGCCATCACCGATTTCCTGATGTTACAAGCGGATAAAGGTACTCCCCTGTGTAACTTAGATGTCAGCCATTGGCAGCTCATGCGTGACACCTGCCGCTTGCTCAGGCCCTTTGAGGAGGCCACGCTATTCGTGAGTCGGCAGGACTATGGGATGAACGACGTCATTCCTCTGTTGCACGTCCTGGAACAAATGCTGTTAACAATGGCTGGTCAGGGTGCGGTAGACGTGGCGCACAGATCTCAACGCCACATGACCCCTGTGGGGGCAGGACAGGAAGAAGAGGAGGAGGTAGAGGAGGACATTTGTGCTCAGGAATTATTGAGTGAAATGGGTGGTTTTTCCACTCAGCGGACAGGAGTGGAGGAGCAGGAGCATCTGGTAGAGGAGGAGGAGGAGGAGACAGAGGACCCAGACGCACCGTGGCAGTATGCTGTGGAGATGGAGGCAGGGAGTCCCTCGCATTCCTTGGCACAAATGGCCCATAGCATGCTCGGTTGCTTGCGTAGCGACAGCCGAATAATAACCATCAGACAGAGGGATGACTTTTGGCTGTCCACCTTGTTGGACCCTCGCTACCGGTCCAAAATGGTGGCCTTTTTCACACCTGCTGAGAGGGAGGCCAAAATTACGTACTATAAAAACCACCTATGTAGTCAGTTGGTCTCTGCCTTTGTGCGCCAACGTCCATCCTCAGACACTGTGGGCCCTGTGCGCTCGCGTTCCGCTGGCATGGCAGCAGGGGAGGGGTGGGGTGGTAGGAGCAGTGGCAGCTCCACCAGCAGCGGCTGCCTCAGTCTGCAGTCGATGATGAGTAGCTTTCTTCACCAGCGCAGTGAGGAAACTACTAACCAGCCGCAGCAGCAGCAGCAGCATCAGGTGGACCTGGAGCAGGAGCTCAAACAACAGGCTTGGGCCTACTTGGACAGCACCCTGCCAACCGAGGTAGACAATCCCCTTGACTACTGGGCAACGAAACTTGACCTTTGGCCCCAACTAGCTGAATTTGCCCTTGAAAGGCTGTCATGCCCGGCCAGTAGCGTGGCATCGGAGCGCGTGTTTAGTGCGGCAGGAGGTATTGTAACTCCGCGGAGGACACGACTGTCCACCCAAAGTGTGGAGAGACTCACGTTTGTGAAAATGAATCAGGCGTGGATTAGTCTGGATTTCAAACCACCAGTTCCTGACACAACTGACTAAATCCGCCATGAATCATGCCTCAAACATGTGCCACTTTCAGGTCTCCTCACACTGCTGGTGTGTTGAATTTTTTGACATAGGGTGCTGGCAGATTACGGGCCTCCTATAGCTGCTGCCAGGCCCCTAATCTGCCATAGGCCCCTATATACCGCCTCCTCCTGCTGCTGCCAGGTCCAGAGTCTCTCATGGGTCCCTGTACGGCCTCCCATTGCTGCTGTCTCCATCGCCACACTCTGCTGCCATGTGCCACTTTCAGGTCTCTTCACACTGCTGGTGTGTTAAATTTTTTGACATAGGGTGCTGCAAGATAACGGGCCTCACATAGCTGCTGCCAGGCCCCTAATCTGCCATGGGCCCCTATATACCGCCTCCTCATGCTGCTGCCAAGTCCAGAGTCTGTCATGGTCCCTGTACGGCCTCCCATTGCTGCTGTCTCCATCGCCACACTCTGCTGCCATGTGCCACTTTCAGGTCTCTTCACACTGCTGGTGTGTTAAATTTTTTGACATAGGGTGCAGGCAGATTACGGGCCTCACATAGCTGCTGCCAGGCCCCTAATCTGCCATGGGCCCCTATATACCACCTCCTCCTGCTGCTGCCAGGTCCAGAGTCTCTCATGGGTCCCTGTACGGCCTCCCATTGCTGCTGTCTCCATCGCCACACTCTGCTGCCATGTGCCACTTTCAGGTCTCTTCACACTGCTGGTGTGTTAAATTTTTTGACATAGGGTGCAGGCAGATTACGGGCCTCACATAGCTGCTGCCAGGCCCCTAATCTGCCATGGGCCCCTATATACCACCTCCTCCTGCTGCTGCCAGGTCCAGAGTCTCTCATGGGTCCCTGTACGGCCTCCCATTGCTGCTGTCTCCATCGCCACACTCTGCTGCCATGTGCCACTTTCAGGTCTCTTCACACTGCTGGTGTGTTAAATTTTTTGACATAGGGTGCTGCAAGATAACGGGCCTCACATAGCTGCTGCCAGGCCCCTAATCTGCCATGGGCCCCAATATACCGCCTCCTCATGCTGCTGCCAGGTCCAGAGTCTCTCATGGGTCCCTGTACGGCCTCCCATTGCTGCTGTCTCCATCGCCACACTCTGCTGCCATGTGCCACTTTCAGGTCTCTTCACACTGCTGGTGTGTTAAATTTTTTGACATAGGGTGCTGCAAGATAACGGGCCTCACATAGCTGCTGCCAGGCCCCTAATCTGCCATGGGCCCCTATATACCGCCTCCTCATGCTGCTGCCAAGTCCAGAGTCTGTCATGGTCCCTGTACGGCCTCCCATTGCTGCTGTCTCCATCGCCACACTCTGCTGCCATGTGCCACTTTCAGGTCTCTTCACACTGCTGGTGTGTTAAATTTTTTGACATAGGGTGCAGGCAGATTACGGGCCTCACATAGCTGCTGCCAGGCCCCTAATCTGCCATGGGCCCCTATATACCACCTCCTCCTGCTGCTGCCAGGTCCAGAGTCTCTCATGGGTCCCTGTACGGCCTCCCATTGCTGCTGTCTCCATCGCCACACTCTGCTGCCATGTGCCACTTTCAGGTCTCTTCACACTGCTGGTGTGTTAAATTTTTTGACATAGGGTGCAGGCAGATTACGGGCCTCACATAGCTGCTGCCAGGCCCCTAATCTGCCATGGGCCCCTATATACCACCTCCTCCTGCTGCTGCCAGGTCCAGAGTCTCTCATGGGTCCCTGTACGGCCTCCCATTGCTGCTGTCTCCATCGCCACACTCTGCTGCCATGTGCCACTTTCAGGTCTCTTCACACTGCTGGTGTGTTAAATTTTTTGACATAGGGTGCTGCAAGATAACGGGCCTCACATAGCTGCTGCCAGGCCCCTAATCTGCCATGGGCCCCTATATACCGCCTCCTCATGCTGCTGCCAAGTCCAGAGTCTGTCATGGTCCCTGTACGGCCTCCCATTGCTGCTGTCTCCATCGCCACACTCTGCTGCCATGTGCCACTTTCAGGTCTCTTCACACTGCTGGTGTGTTAAATTTTTTGACATAGGGTGCAGGCAGATTACGGGCCTCACATAGCTGCTGCCAGGCCCCTAATCTGCCATGGGCCCCTATATACCACCTCCTCCTGCTGCTGCCAGGTCCAGAGTCTCTCATGGGTCCCTGTACGGCCTCCCATTGCTGCTGTCTCCATCGCCACACTCTGCTGCCATGTGCCACTTTCAGGTCTCTTCACACTGCTGGTGTGTTAAATTTTTTGACATAGGGTGCTGCAAGATAACGGGCCTCACATAGCTGCTGCCAGGCCCCTAATCTGCCATGGGCCCCTATATACCGCCTCCTCATGCTGCTGCCAAGTCCAGAGTCTGTCATGGTCCCTGTACGGCCTCCCATTGCTGCTGTCTCCATCGCCACACTCTGCTGCCATGTGCCACTTTCAGGTCTCTTCACACTGCTGGTGTGTTAAATTTTTTGACATAGGGTGCAGGCAGATTACGGGCCTCACATAGCTGCTGCCAGGCCCCTAATCTGCCATGGGCCCCTATATACCACCTCCTCCTGCTGCTGCCAGGTCCAGAGTCTCTCATGGGTCCCTGTACGGCCTCCCATTGCTGCTGTCTCCATCGCCACACTCTGCTGCCATGTGCCACTTTCAGGTCTCTTCACACTGCTGGTGTGTTAAATTTTTTGACATAGGGTGCAGGCAGATTACGGGCCTCACATAGCTGCTGCCAGGCCCCTAATCTGCCATGGGCCCCTATATACCACCTCCTCCTGCTGCTGCCAGGTCCAGAGTCTCTCATGGGTCCCTGTACGGCCTCCCATTGCTGCTGTCTCCATCGCCACACTCTGCTGCCATGTGCCACTTTCAGGTCTCTTCACACTGCTGGTGTGTAAAATTTTTTGACATAGGGTGCTGCAAGATAACGGGCCTCACATAGCTGCTGCCAGGCCCCTAATCTGCCATGGGCCCCTATATACCGCCTCCTCATGCTGCTGCCAAGTCCAGAGTCTGTCATGGTCCCTGTACGGCCTCCCATTGCTGCTGTCTCCATCGCCACACTCTGCTGCCATGTGCCACTTTCAGGTCTCTTCACACTGCTGGTGTGTTAAATTTTTTGACATAGGGTGCTGGCAGATTACGGGCCTCCTATAGCTGCTGCCAGGCCCCTAATCTGCCATGGGCCCCTATATACCGCCTCCTCATGCTGCTGCCAAGTTCAGAGTCTGTCATGGGTCCCTGTACGGCCTCCCATTGCTGCTGTCTCCATCGCCACACTCTGCTGCCATGTGCCACTTTCAGGTCTCTTCACACTGCTGGTGTGTTAAATTTTTTGACATAGGGTGCAGGCAGATTACGGGCCTCACATAGCTGCTGCCAGGCCCCTAATCTGCCATGGGCCCCTATATACCACCTCCTCCTGCTGCTGCCAGGTCCAGAGTCTCTCATGGGTCCCTGTACGGCCTCCCATTGCTGCTGTCTCCATCGCCACACTCTGCTGCCATGTGCCACTTTCAGGTCTCTTCACACTGCTGGTGTGTTAAATTTTTTGACATAGGGTGCTGCAAGATAACGGGCCTCACATAGCTGCTGCCAGGCCCCTAATCTGCCATGGGCCCCTATATACCGCCTCCTCATGCTGCTGCCAAGTCCAGAGTCTGTCATGGTCCCTGTACGGCCTCCCATTGCTGCTGTCTCCATCGCCACACTCTGCTGCCATGTGCCACTTTCAGGTCTCTTCACACTGCTGGTGTGTTAAATTTTTTGACATAGGGTGCTGGCAGATTACGGGCCTCCTATAGCTGCTGCCAGGCCCCTAATCTGCCATGGGCCCCTATATACCGCCTCCTCATGCTGCTGCCAAGTCCAGAGTCTGTCATGGTCCCTGTACGGCCTCCCATTGCTGCTGTCTCCATCGCCACACTCTGCTGCCATGTGCCACTTTCAGGTCTCTTCACACTGCTGGTGTGTTAAATTTTTTGACATAGGGTGCAGGCAGATTACGGGCCTCACATAGCTGCTGCCAGGCCCCTAATCTGCCATGGGCCCCTATATACCGCCTCCTCCTGCTGCTGCCAGGTCCAGAGTCTCTCATGGGTCCCTGTACGGCCTCCCATTGCTGCTGTCTCCATCGCCACACTCTGCTGCCATGTGCCACTTTCAGGTCTCTTCACACTGCTGGTGTGTTAAATTTTTTGACATAGGGTGCAGGCAGATTACGGGCCTCACATAGCTGCTGCCAGGCCCCTAATCTGCCATGGGCCCCTATATACCACCTCCTCCTGCTGCTGCCAGGTCCAGAGTCTCTCATGGGTCCCTGTACGGCCTCCCATTGCTGCTGTCTCCATCGCCACACTCTGCTGCCATGTGCCACTTTCAGGTCTCTTCACACTGCTGGTGTGTTAAATTTTTTGACATAGGGTGCTGCAAGATAACGGGCCTCACATAGCTGCTGCCAGGCCCCTAATCTGCCATGGGCCCCAATATACCGCCTCCTCATGCTGCTGCCAGGTCCAGAGTCTCTCATGGGTCCCTGTACGGCCTCCCATTGCTGCTGTCTCCATCGCCACACTCTGCTGCCATGTGCCACTTTCAGGTCTCTTCACACTGCTGGTGTGTTAAATTTTTTGACATAGGGTGCTGCAAGATAACGGGCCTCACATAGCTGCTGCCAGGCCCCTAATCTGCCATGGGCCCCTATATACCGCCTCCTCATGCTGCTGCCAAGTCCAGAGTCTGTCATGGTCCCTGTACGGCCTCCCATTGCTGCTGTCTCCATCGCCACACTCTGCTGCCATGTGCCACTTTCAGGTCTCTTCACACTGCTGGTGTGTTAAATTTTTTGACATAGGGTGCAGGCAGATTACGGGCCTCACATAGCTGCTGCCAGGCCCCTAATCTGCCATGGGCCCCTATATACCACCTCCTCCTGCTGCTGCCAGGTCCAGAGTCTCTCATGGGTCCCTGTACGGCCTCCCATTGCTGCTGTCTCCATCGCCACACTCTGCTGCCATGTGCCACTTTCAGGTCTCTTCACACTGCTGGTGTGTAAAATTTTTTGACATAGGGTGCTGCAAGATAACGGGCCTCACATAGCTGCTGCCAGGCCCCTAATCTGCCATGGGCCCCTATATACCGCCTCCTCATGCTGCTGCCAAGTCCAGAGTCTGTCATGGTCCCTGTACGGCCTCCCATTGCTGCTGTCTCCATCGCCACACTCTGCTGCCATGTGCCACTTTCAGGTCTCTTCACACTGCTGGTGTGTTAAATTTTTTGACATAGGGTGCTGGCAGATTACGGGCCTCCTATAGCTGCTGCCAGGCCCCTAATCTGCCATGGGCCCCTATATACCGCCTCCTCATGCTGCTGCCAAGTTCAGAGTCTGTCATGGGTCCCTGTACGGCCTCCCATTGCTGCTGTCTCCATCGCCACACTCTGCTGCCATGTGCCACTTTCAGGTCTCTTCACACTGCTGGTGTGTTAAATTTTTTGACATAGGGTGCAGGCAGATTACGGGCCTCACATAGCTGCTGCCAGGCCCCTAATCTGCCATGGGCCCCTATATACCGCCTCCTCCTGCTGCTGCCAGGTCCAGAGTCTCTCATGGGTCCCTGTACGGCCTCCCATTGCTGCTGTCTCCATCGCCACACTCTGCTGCCATGTGCCACTTTCAGGTCTCTTCACACTGCTGGTGTGTTAAATTTTTTGACATAGGGTGCTGCAAGATAACGGGCCTCACATAGCTGCTGCCAGGCCCCTAATCTGCCATGGGCCCCTATATACCGCCTCCTCATGCTGCTGCCAAGTCCAGAGTCTGTCATGGTCCCTGTACGGCCTCCCATTGCTGCTGTCTCCATCGCCACACTCTGCTGCCATGTGCCACTTTCAGGTCTCTTCACACTGCTGGTGTGTTAAATTTTTTGACATAGGGTGCAGGCAGATTACGGGCCTCACATAGCTGCTGCCAGGCCCCTAATCTGCCATGGGCCCCTATATACCGCCTCCTCCTGCTGCTGCCAGGTCCAGAGTCTCTCATGGGTCCCTGTACGGCCTCCCATTGCTGCTGTCTCCATCGCCACACTCTGCTGCCATGTGCCACTTTCAGGTCTCTTCACACTGCTGGTGTGTTAAATTTTTTGACATAGGGTGCAGGCAGATTACGGGCCTCACATAGCTGCTGCCAGGCCCCTAATCTGCCATGGGCCCCTATATACCGCCTCCTCCTGCTGCTGCCAGGTCCAGAGTCTCTCATGGGTCCCTGTACGGCCTCCCATTGCTGCTGTCTCCATCGCCACACTCTGCTGCCATGTGCCACTTTCAGGTCTCTTCACACTGCTGGTGTGTTAAATTTTTTGACATAGGGTGCTGCAAGATAACGGGCCTCACATAGCTGCTGCCAGGCCCCTAATCTGCCATGGGCCCCTATATACCGCCTCCTCATGCTGCTGCCAAGTCCAGAGTCTGTCATGGTCCCTGTACGGCCTCCCATTGCTGCTGTCTCCATCGCCACACTCTGCTGCCATGTGCCACTTTCAGGTCTCTTCACACTGCTGGTGTGTTAAATTTTTTGACATAGGGTGCAGGCAGATTACGGGCCTCACATAGCTGCTGCCAGGCCCCTAATCTGCCATGGGCCCCTATATAACGCCTCCTCATGCTGCTGCCAAGTTCAGAGTCTGTCATGGGTCCCTGTACGGCCTCCCATTGCTGCTGTCTCCATCGCCACACTCTGCCATGTGCCACTTTCAGGTCTCCTCACACTGCTGGTGTGTTGAATTTTTTGACATAGGGTGCTGGCAGATTACGGGCCTCCTATAGCTGCTGCCAGGCCCCTAATCTGCCATAAGCCCCTATATACCGCCTCCTCATGCTGCTGCCAAGTCCAGAGTCTGTCATGGGTCCCTGTACGGCCTCCCATTGCTGCTGTCTCCATCGCCACACTCTGCCATGTGCCACTTTCAGGTCTCCTCACACACTGCTGGTGTGTTGAATTTTTTGACATAGGGTGCTGGCAGATTACGGGCCTCCTATAGCTGCTGCCAGGCCCCTAATCTGCCGTAGGCCCCTATATACCGCCTCCTCATGCTGCTGCCAGGTCCAGAGTCTCTCATGGGTCCCTGTACGGCCTCCCATTGCTGCTGTCTCCATCGCCACACTCTGCCATGTGCCACTTTCAGGTCTCCTCACACTGCTGGTGTGTTCCATTTTTTGTCATAGGGTGCTGGCAGATTATGGGCCTCCCATAACTGCTGCCAGGCCCCTAATCTGCCATGGGCCCCTATACCGACTCCTCATGCTGTGACGTTGCAACAAGGTGGAATTCAACCCTACATATGTTAGACCGCCTTTACGAACAGCAAAAGGCCATCACAGATTTCCTGATGTTAAAAGCAGATAAAGGTACTCCCTGTGTAACTTAGATGTCAGCCATTGGCAGCTCATGCGTGACACCTGCGCTTGCTCAGGCCCTTTGAGGAGGCCACGCTATTCGTGAGTCGGCAGGACTATGGGATGAACGACGTCATTCCTCTGTTGCACGTCCTGGAACAAATGCTGTTAACAATGGCTGGTCAGGGTGCGGTAGACGTGGCGCACAGATCTCAACGCCACATGGCCCCTGTGGGGGCAGGACTGGAAGAAGAGGAGGAGGTAGAGGAGGACATTGGTGCTCAGGAATTATTGAGTGAAATGGGTGGTTTTTCCACTCAGCGGACAGGAGTGGAGGAGCAGGAGCATCTGGTAGAGGAGGAGGAAGAGGAGACAGAGGACCTAGACGCACCGTGGCAGTATGCTGTGGAGATGGAGGCAGGGAGTCCCTCGCATTCCTTGGCACAAATGGCCCATAGCATGCTCGGTTGCTTGCGTAGCGACAGCCGAATAATAACCATCAGACAGAGGGATGACTTTTGGCTGTCCACCTTGTTGGACCCTCGCTACCGTTCAAAAATGGTGGCCTTTTTCACACCTGCTGAGAGGGAGGCCAAAATAACGTACTATAAAAAACACCTATGTAGTCAGCTGGTCTCTGCCTGTCTGCGCCAACGTCCATCCTCAGACACTGTGGGCCCTGTGCGCTCGTGTTCCGCTGCCATGGCAGCAGGGGAGGGGTGGGGTGGTAGGAGCAGTGGCAGCTCCACCAGCAGCGGCTGCCTCAGTCTGCAGTCGATGATGAGTAGCTTTCTTCACCAGCGCAGTGAGGAAACTACTAACCAGCCGCAGCAGCAGCAGCAGCATCAGGTGGACCTGGAGCAGGACCTCAAACAACAGGCTTAGGCCTACTTGGACAGCACCCTGCCAACCGAGGTAGACAATCCCCTTGACTACTGGGCAACGAAACTTGACCTTTGGCCCCAACTAGCTGAATTTGCCCTTGAAAGGCTGTCATGCCCGGCCAGTAGCGTGGCATCGGAGCGCGTGTTTAGTGCGGCAGGAGGTATTGCAACTCCGCGGAGGACACGACTGTCCACCCAAAGTGTGGAGAGACTGACGTTTGTGAAAATGAATCAGGCGTGGATTAGTCTGGATTTCAAACCACCAGTTCCTGACACAACTGACTAAATCCGCCATGAATCATGCCCCAAACATGTGCCACTTTCAGGTCTCCTCACACTGCTGGTGTGTTCCATTTTTTGTCATAGGGTGCTGGCAGATTACGGGCCTCCCATAGCTGCTGCCAGGCCCCTAATCTGCCATGGGCCCCTATACCGCCTCCTCATGCTGCTGCCAAGTCCAGAGTCTCTCATGGGTCCCTGTACGGCCTCCCATTGCTGCTGCCTCCATCGCCACACTCTGCCATGTGCCACTTTCAGGTCTCCTCACACTGCTGGTGTGTTCCATTTTTTGTCATAGGGTGCTGGCAGATTACGGGCCTCCCATAGCTGCTGCCAGGCCCCTAATCTGCCATGGGCCCCTATACCGCCTCCTCATGCTGCTGCCAGGTCCAGAGTCTCTCATGGGTCCCTGTACGGCCTCCCATTGCTGCTGTCTCCATCGCCACACTCTGCCATGTGCCACTTTCAGGTCTCCTCACACTGCTGGTGGGTTCCATTTTTTGTCATAGGGTGCTGGCAGATTACGGGCCTCCCATAGCTGCTGCCAGGCCCGTAATCTGCCATGGGCCCCCGTACCGACTCCTCATGCTGCTGCCAGGCCCGTAATCTGTCATGGGCCACTGTTGTCGCTTGTTGGCATATTCCGCTCGTTCAGATGCTCCTTCTCCTGCTACTCCTCTTCACGGATTCCGTCAGCAGTCTTTCTTGGAATCCGTTTCCAAGAGACAACAGTTTGCGAGCACGCACCCGACGGTGCAGAAGCTGAACGTCCTCCTGTCCAAGTTGCTGCTGCCAGGCTCGTAATCTGTCATGCGCCCCTGTACCGCCTCCTCATGCTGCTGCCAGGTCCAGAGTGTGTCATGGGCCCCCGTACCGACTCCTCATGCTGCTGCCAGGCCCGTAATCTGTCATGGGCCCCTGTACCGCCTCCCCATGCTGCTGCCAGGTCCAGAGTGTGTCATGGGTCCCTGTACGGCCTCCCATTGCTGCTGCCAGGCCCGTAATCTGCCATGGGCCCCTGTACCGACTCCTCATGCTGCTGCCAGGCCCGTAATCTGTCATGGGCCCCTGTACCGCCTCCTCATGCTGCTGCCAGGTCCAGAGTGTGTCATGGGTCCCTGTACGGCCTCCCATTGCTGCTGTCTCTATCGCCACACTCTGCCATGTGCCACTTTCAGGTCTCCTCACACTGCTGGTGGTTTCCATTTTTGTCATAGGGTGCTGTATGGCCTCCCATTGCTGCTGCCTCCACCGCCACACTGTGGCTCCACACTCTGGTTTTGGCCCCGTGACTGCCCAAATGAGTGAAGTGTGCGGTGATTCTAAGATCGACGGCACTCATCTGCATGTCATACTGACTGACAGTATTATTTCTCTTCCCCAGCAGACTCCAAGGGCATTTAAATTAAAGGTACAGTGTTCTGCACTAATATTAAGTCTCTCTGAAGCCTAGAAACACCCTTTTTTAAGTTAAATTCACAGCGAATTTATTCGACTCGAATCGAATATTGTCCACGAATTCGCCGAATCAGTCGAATCGAATTTTTCATTTCTTCGCTCATCTCTAGTCCTAACCAAGAGGGGTTTCCTCCTCCCAATTTCTTCATTTCCTCTTTGATCTCATTTAGAAGAGCAATATAATTTAATTTAATTTATACAATTTTGTATATGAAGCAGTAAGTTTAACCCCTAAATATTTTATCTCTTTATCTCTCCAAATGAAAGGGAATTATTTTTGTATCTTTTCTTTCTCACTATTCGGAAGATTTATATTTAAAATCTCAGTTTTTGTTGGGTTGATTTTTAGATTTGATAATTTCCCATACTCCTTTAAGCTTTTTATTAAGTTCAGGAGTGTTATCCTAGGATTTCCCACATAAAACAACAAGTCATCCGCAAAAGCTGCCACTTTGTGTTCAGTTTCCCCTATCTGTATTCCCTTTATGTCTACATTTTTCCTAATTGTTTCCAGTAAAGGTTCCAATGATAACACATATAGCAATGGGGACAATGGACATCCCTGCCTTGTCCCGTTTGACATTTCTATGGGGTCAGATTTTTCCCCATTAACCTCCCTGGCGGTATGATTATTTCAGATTTTTGGTGCTGAAAGCGGTACCATTTTTTTGCATGGAAATATGTATTTTTTTTATTGTAGGCTATAATTTTTAGGAAAAACTCACTGAAATCTGTCCGAACAAGAGTCTAGTAAACATCCCGGGTATGATAAAATTTGAAACACAAAATCATAAATTATAATTTAATAAATAATCATAAAAATAATAAAAAATTTAATTCAATAATATAATCAAACCAAAAACACTGAAATGTGAAATAGAGCGCCAAGTTCGCACATCGCTGAGCTCAGTCGCAAAATCGTTTTCAGTTTCTGATGACGAATTTCCCCCACGAATCATTATCACTCAATTCTGTAAGTGGTTCTGATTTACTATCGCTGTTCTCTAGCTGATCTAAACCGCTTTTGACCTAAAGGGACACTTTTTGGACGCCATGGACATTTCTCAGTTTCCAGGCAGAAAGAACAGACAAAATGCAGGCAGGGCGCAGGACAAAGCACTAGGGACAATATGTATGTGAAATAGGTTGAAACAGCAATGTTTTACTGTGTAAAATGAAAAAAAAAAAAATGACATTTTTTAAAATTTTTAAATTTCCCGCCGCCGGCGGCGGCGGCGGCGCCCGTACTTCCCGACGTCACAGGGACAGGACACAGAAGCCGGATGCCGGCATCGGCCGGAGGAGATGGCCGGGGACGCTGCAGGGGACACATCGTGGGAGCGCAGGGTAAGGTAAGTGAAGAACACATGCCGGAGCAGTGCCGCATGGTATTCCCGAGTGTAGCTCGGGGTTACCGCTTTTGGTACTGAAATGTTACCCCGAGCTACACTCGGGAATACCGCCAGGGAGGTTAACCAAAATAACCGCGGAGGGCGCTCTATACAATTTTCCTACCCACTCCCTCATTCTACCACCTACTCCCATGATTTATAGGGTATCCATCATAAAGCTCCAGTTTACTCTATCGAAAGCCTTTTCAGCATCGATAGATAGCAACACCACCGGGGCTTTCCCCTTCCTAGATTTCTGAATCAATAACATAGTTCTGATTCCATTATCTCTACCCTCTCTCCCCGATACAAAGCCCACCTGATCTCCATGGATCCATTCTGGCATTAGAACTTTCATTCTATTTGCTAGGACGTTTGCATATAACTTCGTATCTATATTTAGCAGTGCAATTGGTCTATAACTGGAACATTGAGTAGCGTCTTTCCCTTCCTTATGTATAAGTGTTACATGGGCTTGTAGGGATTCCTGTCTAATCTCCATTTCTCCACCTAGGGCATTCATATAGTCTTTCAATTTGGGTATAAGAAATTCACTATATTTTTTATAATATCTCACGGTATATCCATCTGGGCCCGGACTTTTCCCCACCTTAGTGTTTTTTAATGCTATTTTTATTTCCTCCTGCGTGATTTCTACTTCCAGGGATTTCAATAGATCTTCATCTACCTTTGGTAGTCCTGCATTTTTTAAGTATATTCTTCTTTTTTCTCTATTCTCATTTTCACCTTCATTCACAGCCTCCTGGGAATTAATATTATACAACTTACTATAATATTCCTTGAACACCTTTACGATCTCTTTAGTAGAGTGCGCCATTTCTCCCTTGGTATTTCTTATTTTTTCTATATAATTTCTATTTTTCTTTTTCCTTAGGGCTTTCATTAAATATTTTCCTGGTCGATCTCCCCATCTATACCTCTCTCCCGCTATTTTATTTAATACTCTCTTCCTCTCTTCTTCCATTAATATCTCCAGTTCTCTCTTCTTTTTTATTACCTTCTGTCTTATCTCACTTGTTGTTCTATTTTTATGGATCTGTTCTAGGTCATATATTTCTTTTAAAAGCCCCATTAATTTCTTACTCCTCTCCCTTTTCTTTTTTACCCCTAGCGCAATCAATATACCTCTAATATATGCCTTATGGGACTCCCAAACTGTGGCCACTGACACATCACCTGTTTCATTCTCCTGAAAAAATCTTTCCATCTCCTTCCTAATCTTCTTATCAGTCTCTTGGTCTTGTAGAAGAGCCTCATTTAACCTCCATCCTACCCCCCTTGTTAACTTTTTCCCCCATCTTAGCTTCATTATAACCGGGGCGTGGTCTGAAAGCGTCATTGACTCTATTTCTACTTTAGCCACCTTCTCGATAAGTTGGTGATCTACCAGTATATAATCTAATCTCGAGTAAATCTCGTGTGCATTAGAGAAGAAGGTATAGTCTCTTTCCTTTCCATGCATTATTCTCCATATGTCCACCAGTTGACACTCGTGTATCTCCTTCTTTAAAATCCTCAGAGACCTACCTCCCTCTCTCCGCACACAAGAGGTTGTGTCCATCTGTGGGTCCAAGCTTAGATTCAAATCCCCTGCCACTATCAATCTTCCCTTTTTGAAATCCATCAGTTTTCTTAATATCCCTTTCAGGTATATCTCTGGTTTCTTGTTTGGGCAATAGATATTTGCTATTGTACATTCCATTTCTTGCAATCTACCTCTCAAAAACAAGAATCTCCCCTCAGGATCTGTCTCTCTCTCTTCCATCTCCCACCTTATGTTTTTATCAAACCCAATTGCCACCCCTTTAGCTCTCTTAATTGGGGAATCCACATAGTACCATGTTGGATAATTTCTGGTGTTCAATTTTATATTTGACTTAATCTCCAAGTGCGTCTCCTGCAGCAAAACTACCGAGGCTTCTCTAAGTTGTAATTCTTTAAATAGCTTAAATCTCTTCCCGGGACTATTCAACCCCTTTACATTGTATGTTATAAATCTTATATCTTCCATATTTCTTGTATACATCTCCTCCCTATGCAGAGTGTTCTTAAAAACTTTCCCCTATACCTTCCTCCCCTCCCTCCCCTACCATATCCCCCCCTTTCTCCTCCCCCCTCCCCAACATCCACCTCCCCCCTCCAACCCCCCCCCCTCCCCCCCATCTCCCCCCTCTCCCCTTAGGCCTATTTTTTGCCATCTAATCCTTTTGTGGGCCTAATGCCACGTTTGGATCTTGATCCTGAGGTAGAACTCTAACCTTGTGCGGTTCACCTACCCTCCCTTTCCCCTGATGTTCCCCTATCTATTCGTTCTCTATTCCTTCTTCTAACTTGTTGCCACTCCTTTTTTCCCTCAGCATACATCCCTCCTCCTTCTTCCTCCCAACCTGGAATCTCTATTCTTTGAATATTAAGTTTATCAAAAAAGTCTCTTAATTCTTCAGGAAATCTCAGGTATGCAGTAACTCCATTCTTCCATCCGATTAGACACATCGAACTATTCCATCTATATTGTATATTCTGTTTTTTCATCTGTTCTATTAGTGGTCTCATTGATCTTTTTCTCCATAATGTCTCAGGTGTCAAATCTGCAAAAATTTGTAAATTTTTTCCTTCATACTCAATACTAGCTCTTCCTTTTATCTTCTTCCATACTTCTTCTCTCTCTCCTTTTTTATTGAAATGTACCACTACATCTCTCGGTCTCTCTTCCACCCGATCTCGCTGAAACCTTCCCATCCTATATGTATTGTCCAATACAAATGTCTCAGTTCTAGGTCTACCCATGATGGAGATTAGAATTTTTTGTATTATCTCTCTTAAATCTTCTTCTTGTGCAAGCTCCGGAATTCCCTTTATCCTGAGGTTATTTTTCCTATGCATATTACCTTGTATCTCCAACTTATATCCCAGCTTTTTCTGTTCTTGCCTAATCTCCATTATATAATTTCTCAGTTCAGGAATGGCTTGAGCATGTTTTTTAATTTTTTCTTCTGTTTCTTCTACTCTGGACAAAAGATGACCCCAGTCTTTCCGAATAATTCCCATCTCCTGTTTAATTGATATTTCCAAGTTTCCAAACATTTCTGCCATCTCCTTTTTATTTGGGATTTGTAGTTCTCCTTCATTTTCTCTTAGATCTATTCCTCCAATTATTTGTTGGCTACTATTATCCATTTCCACAGGAGACCTGGCGCTCTTATCCATGCTATTTTCCATTATACTTTTTTCACCTACCCCTTGAGTTCTTTCTGGGGTCACATTACCTTGAGACGTAAATTTTCTAATTGTTCCAGATTGGGAATGCTTGGCACCACTCCCTTTGCTATTTTTACTCTTCATGTTTTCTATATGTGTCCACACCCTCTTCTTTAAAACTTTAGGGTATATGCTGTAATGGGTCTTTTGAAGAGGTTCTAATTTATTCACTGTGCTTGGTGTTCCCCCTCTATGTATACTTCTCCTGCTGCATCAATAAAATGTCCATAATAACAGATTTTATATATAATCCAGCCACTCTCACTCACCCTCTTTTAGTTGCTTTTCCTGGGAGTTTGTCCTTTGGGATCTCTGCCTTCTGTTCTGGCACCATTCCTCTTCCCCTCAATTGAAGAAGGGGGGGGGGGGTTCTCTCCAGATCTCCTTCTTTCTCCTCCATCTACCTCTCTCACTGGTATCCGGCACACAGACTCTCCTCTCTCCCAAGCTGGCGTCTTCTCCAACTCCTCTGGGGATCTGTCAGTTCTCTCCCCTTCTCCTCTCACCGATCCGGTACGCTGAGCCAGGTCCACATGTTTCATCCGTGAGAGAGCCGGCATCTCCCCCTGAATCGGGAAGGTAACCGGCTTCACTGTCTCCCAGAGCTCCCTTGCGGGAGATCACGTGACCGCCCCGCGTCACCTGCACTCCCAGCAGCCTCGGGAGGGAGGTTTCAACCGCCCCGTAGTCGCGGACTCCTGCAGCTCCGTCCTCCCAGATTCTCTTCGGGAACCCCTCTCACCCGTAAGTTCTCAGCCGGGTGCCTTCGCAGCATTAGTCGGGGAACATTAGGGGAGGGAGGGTGGCCATCCTACGGAGAGCGCTCACATCGCCCTCTCTCCTACCGCCTTGGTTAGGCTCCTCCTCCGCCATCTTTTGGATTTAGCGTCTTCTCTCTTGTGACATTGGGTGGTCACTGGTGATGTACCTCTTGGGCATGTGCAATAGAAACTACATTGCACCAGCACCTGGCTACACTTTCTGCATCTGACAGTTGGCAAGGATGAACCCAGAGTGTACCATGTACCAGGAAGTGTGCAGAAAAAAAAGAAAAAATGCTAGGAGAAAGGAGAACATGCAAAGTCTCTTCTACCAAAGCACTCTACCTTCTAAATACTTTGTTTTAAAACTTCTTGCTTTAGTAAGGCCCTTATGTCTGAAATCTGAACATTTCCCTCAGAAGGTTATGTTTGTAAGAGAATGTTCCAACTTATTTGTCACCGACACACCTGGTGTCATGGACTTTGGTAGATGTAAGGCCACCTACCACATTACTGGGTCAAGTAGAAGCATGTTGTATAGCAACAGAAGCCATGGAGCATTTTGGTCTAGTATGACTCTTTGGAAAGTATTGGAGAACAGATTGAGGGTGCCACTATTGAGAATCCTATGAGCCCTTATTTGTGTCACATCTTGGGAACTATTGACAGAGTTACTGTACATAGAGTAACAAACAGTCTTGGCAATGCTCCCAGGCCAACTAGTATGTTTGCAGAAAAAACAGCCACTTATGCTTGAGGCCCATACTGGATATGTCTCACTATTGGAAGAATGCATTCATGTAACATAGTTACATAGTTAGTCTGGCTGAAAAAAGACAAAGTCCATCCAGTTCAACCACTGAAAAAAAAAAGTTATAATCCTACACCCACAATTGATCCAGAGGAAGGCAAAAAAAACAGGAAAGCATGATCCAATTTGCTCCTGCAGGGGAAAAAAATTCCTTCTTGATCCCCCGAAAGGCAATCGGATATTCCCTGGATCAACTTTACCTATGAAAGTTAGTATCCAGTTATATTCTGTGTATCCAAGAAAGAATCCAGGACGTTTTTGAAGCAATCCACTGAGCTGGCCAGACCCAACTCTACTAACGGCTACCTATTTTTTTTGGTAAAACTTTTTGTCCATAAAGCAATATTGTCCAAAGAGCCACAGCATCCTGCTGGACACAGGGTTTGTCTCAGGGGCGGACTGACAACTCATGGGGCCCCCGGGCAATAGGGGATCATAGGGCCCCTGTGTCCTTGCCCAAACTCAAAAAAGCCTATGAAAAAGGTACCAGGGGCATCTCATGGGGCCCCCTACTGACCCCGGGCTCTCGGGCAGTGCCCGAGTTTCCAAATGGTCAGTCCGCCCCTGGCTACCTCTGATCACTCTTCCTGTCAGCTTGTTCATTGTAAGCACAATCTGAGTGGCTTCTAGTTCTGCCCTCCATCTTTCTGCCTGAGTGCTACTGTATATAAAAAAAACAAAAGGCTGATATAAAGTTTAATAAAAGAAACAATCAATGCACATATGAAAACCACATAGACTGCGCATATCAATGTACAATGAAATCTAACTCAGTCCCAAATTAGTGAAATAAGTGCAGAGTGCTGGTGTTCAATTCCTAGTTTCATATCTTGATTGGTAACTCTTTCCAAGACACAACAAGTGCTCCACTGTGCTCAAACCAGTGCCCCACATGGACTGACACTCACCATCATCCAATGACCATCTATCTCTAGAATGGTCATTCACACTAAGTTGCGGACTATCCCGTCAAACTGAATGTTGTGGCTTGTGACCACCTATTCTTAGAGTGGTCTGTACCAGACAATAGACAAATTCCAGGGAGCCCACTGACTCCTCACCTCCACAGGCAGGGCATGCAATATATCACCATAACAAAAAAACAGAAAGGGGACATCCCATAGTGTAAAACCGCTTAATACATTTATTTTCAGGAAATATCTAATGGCTTATGTGTCTTACCTGTGGATATCTATACAACCCCAAAATGTGAGCCATGAGGATGGAGTATGTGGACGTTGAGTGGCCAAAGATGGCAGCCAGTGGTGTTTGGTTACGACAGCATTAGTTGGGTATGACCCAATCTTGACCCATCACCATCCACAGGGTGCCCTCTAGCTCCCTCTGCTTGATACCTTTATTTTGAGAAATATCTAAAAGAATATACTCACAAGAGAAGTGCCTAAGCCCAGCACCTGGCGTACTTAGCCTTATTGCTGTTTTCAATAAAAAAAAGAATGTAAGCCAATGTAGTAATCACTCCTCTGAGTGTCGGGCGTTCCACAGGGCGGATGTGTAGTCAGCGGAAGTTGCGCAATCAAACCTCGACGAGTTTCGATCACAGATTCATTTCCTGAAGACAATCTGAGTGAGTGTATTCTTTTAGATATTTCCCCAAAATAAAGGTATTACGCAGCAGAGGCGTCCCTAGGGTTGGTGGTTCGGATCTGCGGATTGATCAGAGTTTGATCCATTATGCTCCCCAATCTACAGATCCCATCCATCCTGCGGGGATCGTCGGCTTTCTTTACACCTTACCTTTTCGTGGAGCGGCTCCGGTGTCACCCCGTGCGGTCGGTGTCACCCGGTGCGGGCCGCACCTCCCGCACCTGCCTCAGGACGCCACTGTTAAGTGGTTTTACGCTATGGGATGTCCCCTTTCTGTTTTTTGTTATGGTGATATATTGCATGCCCTGCCTGTGGAGGTGAGGAGATAGTGGGCTCCCTGGAATTTGTCTATTATCTGGTATGGACCACTCCAAGAATTGGTGATCACAAGTGCAACATTCAGTTTACTGGGATAGTCCCGCAAGCGTGAATGACCATTCTAGAGATAGATGGTCAATGGATGATGGATGATGGTGAGTGTCAGTCCATGTGGGGCACTGGTTTGAGCACAGTGGAGCACTTGTTGTGTCTTGGAAAGAGTTACCAATCAAGATATGAAACTAGGAGTTGAACACCAGCACTCTGCACTTATTTCACTAATTTGGGCCCGAGTTATATATAATTGTATATATGCACATGATATACGCAGTCTATGTGGTTTTCATATTTATTTTTTGTGCATTTAGGTTAACAATATAGGACTGCTGCAGTTGGAATTGGAGTTTTTGATATATCTATAAGCGCAATAGCACATTTTTTTTTTCATTTTAATTTATGCACATAAACCAACATTCCCTAAGGTAACTGGTGAATTTATCTGAACTTGAGGTCTCCTAAAAAAAAACACATTGAGGCTCTGATTGGCCAGTGTTTGACTAATGGTGACACCTGGATCCAGTCTGTATCCCAGTGGCTTTGGTTTTGTCAGCTCTAATGGCTTTTGTGTCTTACCTGTGGATATCTATACAACCCCAAAATGTGAGCCATGAGGATGGAGTACGTGGACGTTGAGTGGCCAATGATGGCAGCCAGTGGTGGATGTTCACGACAGCAGTAGTTGGGTATGACCCAATCCTGACCCGTCACCATCCACAGGGTGCTCTCTAGCTCCCTCTGCAGTACAGTACAGGAATCATAAGAGTAGAAGCCCAGGCTGATATTGGGAAGAAGTTTGTCGCTTTGGTTGATCTCGTCAACAGCAAACCGCATAGCCTGCAACAGCTGGTACTGTTCAAAGAGAAACCTGAAAGTGAAGCATGAAACAAGTGTAAGAAAAAAGAAAACTTTTTTAATTAATTGTAATATTTCAACAGCTGGAACATATCACTATAAAAAACATATAAACAACAATAAAAAGGTGTTCAGTATAACCCAGACTGGGAGAGGGAGAGGCAGCACTAGGACCCAAGTGCGTTGTGCTGTGTGCACATAGGTTCCCAATCAGGGGCGGACTGACCATTCGGAAACTCGGGCACTGCCCGAGGGCCTGGGGTCAGTAGGGGGCCCCATGAGATGCCCCTGGTACCTTTTTCATAGGCTTTTTTGAGTTCGGGCAAGGAAACAGGGGCCCCATGCTCCTCTATTGCCTGGGGGCCCCATGAGTTGTCAGTGAGCCCCTGCTCCCAATAAACCAGAAAGAAACAGTAAAGAACAGCCGGGTTAATCAACTGCTGCTCTGTGGGGTGAACAAGGTTACTTAGTTGTATTGCTGTAATTGCAGCAGAAGAAAATCAAGTCACCAAAGCTATTTGGCACTGCGGTATGAGTCTAAAAACAGCTCTAATATACAGTATGTATTTCATCTGTGTATTTAGCTTCATGCATGGAGTTCAACTTTAATACTGGGGCACTGTTTAGATTGTTGGTGCTATGTTTGCATTGGCTGGCAAGAGAACCCCCCAGGTTCACTGGTTTGTAGGTGTAAACTTCATACTATTGCTTCTATCCTGCTCCATAATGAAGTGGTGTGTAGTTTTTTTCTTGACCACATTTTTTGTACATCTGTATTAGAAAAAACACAGCAAAAGATGGCAAACCAGGACAAGGACTTGAGTTTAGGAGCTTTGGGCTTCTGCCAGTGGGTAAATGCATTTGACATCAGTTTGAGTTGCTTATGAGATCATTCAGAGTTCAGTGATCGGTGCATCAACCATCAGTTGATCTCTATCACTTGATCTGCCTCTACAATATACTACATCAACCTGCAGTTGACCTCTTTCTGGCTTGCACTTGACCTGCTCCTATGTTGCACCAACCTGCATTTGACCTTCTGACCTGCACTTGACTTGCTTCCAAGTTGCATCACCTACAGTTGGCCTCCTTCTGGCCTACTTCTACATTGTACCAACATGTAGTTGACATCCTTCTGACCTGCGCATGACCTGCTTCTATGTTGCATCAACCTGCATTTGACCTCCTTCTGACCTTCACTTGACCTGCTTCCCCTGCTTCTACGTTGCAGCAAGCTGCAGTTGACCTCTGTCTGATGCAACACCTAACCTGGTGCTAAGTTTTAGCCAGCTGTTGTTGACCTTTTCCTAAAGGATGAACTGCTTTCATATAACTGTTGACTTGTATGGGGAGAAAAGAAGCTCTGACGTGAGCAAAAACCCATCAATGCTGGTCCTTAAAGCGGCTTTTCTATTATTTGTTCCCCTTAGGAAAGGAAGGGGCAGCAAGTGGTGGGTTCATTTAGGTGGGGCCCATAAGAGGACTTATATTCGAGCCCCAGGTACGTTATGCCAATGAAATAATTATGTTTCTCATGTGATTGAATCACTTAAGAGGATTATTTCCATCCATTGGTAATAAATAATTATGGACCCATAAAATGATGTGAGATTGCACCACCAACATTACAACCATTTACAGAACTTCTAAGACTTGTCTTACATTGTGCAAACATCTTTGGGGGGTTTCTTTTGAAATTTGACTTCTTGGTAAAGATAATCGATGTGGAGGGGGATCACAGCTCCAATGAGAACATCTCCAGGTACCAATATCCCGCTGGGAGAAAAGTCTGTCGGGTTACCATCTGAGTAGGAAGTCGGGACATTGTACAGGACAACAAGGTGCCAGAGTGTTTGGTACAGATGGGGCATCAACCTGCAAAAGCAATAAAAACACTCTAAAAAGGGCCTATTGACTATTCAAATATGTTATTTACCAGTTAGATGCCAGTCTGGTGTCTGGTCTGTTGTTTAGCAAACAAAGTATATATTTCTAGATTTTTATTTTTCCACTTCTGCCATCTTGGCTCTTAGAAAACATTAAGAAGGTGAAGACATCTGTCAATCATAGCCCATGCATCTAAGAAAGTTTGCTGTAACCTTTCTATATGCAGCCAGGAGGAATGTCTGGTGATGAGGAAGAGGGTCTGGCTATCAATTTTTAAAGCGCATCTCTATTACAAATGGACTTTTTTTTTTTTTTTAGTAAACCAATTTATTTGTGCTTATTTGTTTCCATCCTAGGTGATATGTTCTCCATGCCTGTGTACATGCACAGATTTGCCACAGGGCTCAAGTCCCAAGAGAACTCTGCAGCACATCTGCGAATGCGCCAGTCCCCTGGCCATCTGCACATGCACGTGCATGGGGTTTCCACTCACGCACAAAGACTGCTAGCATGGGAGTCCAAAACCGTCCCTTTATTTGCGCGTGCATGGACAATCACCTACGCAGGTGCAGTTGTGCTGATGGGCTCTCCCAGGATTCAAAGGCTGGACAGAGCCCATGGGCACATCTGCACATGCGCCAAAATGGTGGCACCTGGGGTGGAGGTAGAGCCACCTGGGAGGCAGACTGAAGTTGCACTTTAAATTAAGGCCAAAATGTGCATTTTGACAACAACACATTTTACATTGCTTGTACCTAACTTGGTGGTTCTCCAGGGTGCGTCATACTCTTTTTTTTTTTTAAATATTAGGCATTTTGGGAGTTAAACATTAAGCCCAATTTAGAAGATAGCATTGCAGTCCTGATAAAAGGTGGTTTGACTCTCATTTTGGCAGCTTTGGCAAGCCCAGCACATGTTCTGCAGAGTTATGCATGGGCAAAAGAAATAACAGCCAAATATCAGCAAACAGACCGTCATTATTAGTAAAAAATCTTTCAGATAAGTGCATTCTTATTGGCTTGTAAATATATTTGTTTTCCAACATGTTTGACATGTAAGGTGGATGGCTTTACCAGAACAACTATTCCCTGACCTCCTCTGCAGACATGTGAACTGGAATCTGGAGAAGTCCTGGAGGTGAGAATGGGAGGAGGAGACTGGGAGGTAGAGGAGAGGATGGTTTGGGGACAAGATTGGAGACAAGATTGGTGATGTAGCCTGGGGGCAGAGTTGTGAATGGCTCTGTATGTTGTTGTTATTATTTTGAATTTAATTTGTTGGGCAATCAGAAGCCAATGGAGTAATTGGCAGACGGGGTGGCAGACACTGATAGGTTGGTAAGGTAGATAAGTATGGCACAACATTCATGATAGACTGAAGATGGAATAGCCTGTGTAAAGATAGGCCAATGAGAAGGGAGTTGCATTAGTCAAGGCAAGTGGGAGGGAGTGAATGAGCAGCTCGGTGGTTTCATTGGTTGGGAAGGAGCATATTTTACAGATGTTGCGGAGGTGAAGTCTACAAGATTTGGACAGTGATTGGATTTGGGGCTGAAAGGACAGGTCAGAGTCTAACATTACACCTATTACCCTGACATGATAGGAGGGACTGACTGATGTTTGTATTGTCCATTCTGATGGAAAAGTCAAGGAGAAGCTGGAGGGTTGGCCTTGGGGTTTGAGAAACGTGGTGGGTGGGACAATACAAGCTTGGTTTTAGAAATATTTAGCTTGATGAAGTGGTGTGACAACCATGCTAATATGTCAATTAGTATGTTAGTACTGTGAGAGGAGACTGAAGGAGTGAAATGAAGAATAGATAGATGAGGGGTCATCAGCAAACACATGGTATTGGAAGCTTATCAAGTCACCAAAAGAGGAGACGTAGACAGTGATGCTGTTAGACATCACAGGACCCCGTACATCTTACCTGATGGGCCCCCCCACCCCCCCAAAAAAATATCAAATTATATTTTCAATAAAATGTAACGGTCGCAATGATATGATTTGCAGCCATGGCAGAAATTGCACACTTACTACTCCCGCCTCCTGACACCTGTTTTTTTTAAAAACTTTTTAAAAATTGCTGAATGGCAATTTTACATTGTGAGACCACGCTGCAACTGTGAGCCAAGTGTTTGGCTCACAGTTGCAGAGCTGCCCTATTGAACTCAATGGGGAGTTTGACAGGTGGTGCAGCCTGCGTTAAAAATGCAAGTAAAGCATTGCAGCCATGGCATGTATACAATCCTGTCTGACTGTATTGTTAGGATTTTGGTGTACAACCATGGATAGTAGTAAATCCACAGCTCAGCTGCCCATGTGAAAGTGCCCTTTGGCCGCATTCACGCTTGGTGTTTCCTGAACGTGTGACAAAGTGCACAGGAAAAGTATGTTTTGCTGTGCATTTCAGAAATGCACTGTAAATGCGTATAGCCCTTTCGCTACCGGGCCCTGCTCTCCACCTTTAAATTCAGGTCGCCGAACCATTTTTGCAATTTTTCCATTTATTTTTTTATTTTTCCTTTACAGCTTTCAGAGTTTGTAAAAGACCCCCTAAACCTTATGTAGTGCTACCCCCACAGGAGCAGCTTGTTTATTACCCTGATTTCCCCTTTCTTTGCCCTGCAGCCAGACACAGTGCATTTCTGTAGCCAAATACACTCACACAGAATGAGTAGAATGTGTAGAAGGTGCATTGGTGAAAGATGCTGTGGAAGAATAGCAGCCAGTGGTGGATAATTAATTGGAACACCAGTACTGAGCAGCACTTCTGGGAGTGGAAGAAAACTCTGTATGGAGGAAGATAAGACAGGAAGGAGCTTCTAAGTGCAGTATATCCAAGTTCAACTTTAATAAAAGTGGTTAAAAACACCAAAGTCAGGACGGCTTACAAATGTGTAGTACAGATCCCCCTGCAGAGCAGCCAGAGAGAGAAAGCCGACAGTGCTACAGAGGGATCCACAGGAGTCACAAGGTAATGCAGCCAGATCTTCTGCTTAGCAGGTTCCCAGGCCTTCTTTTTGAACTGATGGGGCCAGGGCTCTGTACAGGAGGGCTGGCTGTACTGCTTTATCAGCAGCCCTGGGTGTAGATAGAGAAGAGTAGGGTTTGAGGAAGTGGAGAATAGGAGACAGATATGTAGGTAACCTTGAAGGAATGCTGTGAAAAATAGGAAGAGAATCAGGAAAGAGCAGAGTCTTGGAGGCCAAGGGGGTAAAGTTTATGGAGGAGGAGGGGGTGGTCAACAGTAATAAAAGCAGCAGAAAGGTCTAATAGTAAGATTATGGAGTGGTGGACATAAGTGGTTTTAGCAGTTAGTAAATTATTAGTGAGTTTCAGTTGGGCGGTTTCTAAGCATTCTAAAAATTTTGAGGTAAATTGGAGCAAGGAAATGGATCTTACGTTGTCCAGGCTGGTGGGGTCCAGTGAAAGCTTTTTATGTAGGTGGGTGATCTGCATGCTTTAAAAGCAAGGGGAAGGGTTGTGGGGGCATGGTCAGGGCATGGTGGAGTGAGGAGAGCTCCCGGGCGCAGCTGCTATACAGCCTACCAGTGCACATTTACCCTGCTTTTCCGGTCTTCCTCCCGTTGCAGAGGATGAAGAAGAAGAAGGGCTGGTGCTCCTTGCCTGCTTCCTCCCTCATGGATTGCTTTTTGAAGCCACATTAGCCAGCGGTCTCCACGCCGTCTCCCTCCAAGATGGCACTTGCCCACCAGGAAGAATCAGCAACAATCCCAGCTGCTAGCAGATGCCACCATCATGCTGCCCTTCTCTCTTCCGATTGATCTCTCCCCCTTCCTCCCTAGATTGCTATGTCAAGAGAGGAAGAGGACAGCATACTGAGTCTGGAACTCAGCCCAGCTTCTGCAGAAGATAACATGACTCCCATGCTCTCTTCATGTAGTGCAGTGAGTACTGCACCTGCTCCTCTTCACCATCTTGGCCTTCTTATACTGTCTGAATCTGAGCATACTTTATGGTCTTTCTTACAAAAATTGCCAACAAGGGCAAATTTTGAGGCTTTGGCTAACAGGGTGGAAACCACTTTGTGGGGAGAGATACAGGGCCTGAAACAGGAAGTGTCTGTACTAGACTGTCCGACCTTGGGAAGGGCACAGCACAGTATCCCAATCTGTACAAAATTTGCAATCATCCCATACAGGTTTGGCTGATCAGCTTATTCAGTTTCACTTGCTACTGGACAATTTAGAGAACTGCAGCTGTAGACAAAATATCTGACTTTGCAGGGTTCTAGAAACCATGACCGAGGCACAGCCAGAATCACTACTATTTTCAATCTATCTGGACCATCCACCAGATACAGAGATAATTTTGGATAGGGTCCATAGAACCCAAGGCCCATGACACTCATCATCTGACAGGTCCAGAGATGTCTTATGCTGTCTACACTCATTTAACCTAAAAGAACAGATCCTACGGTGAACCTAGCACTGGATGGTTCTGCCAATAATCTTCTACCCGATGTTTCCAGGAAAATGCTGCTGATGCGACGGTCCTTCAAGTCACTGCTGGACACGCTTGGCAAGCTGGGCCAGACTTATAAATTGGGTTATCTATTTCACCTGGTTCTTCAAAAGGGGACTTAGACCTTCTCTCTACGCCATCCATCAGATCTCCCTGGCTTTTTCACATTTACAGGGATGGACCCCTTTCCTGTTCCCAACTGGCTCAAGGTTCTGGTCACCCAGGATCAGCAACAGAATGCCCCCTATGGTAAACCTCCACTATGTTGGAACAACTGCCATTCCAAACATAACCCCCTGCAGCCCCCGCAACCAACAAATCCATGATGCCTCATGCTTCCTGAAGATTGCATCGTTGGCCGCTATGCATGTGAGAAAAGCTGCATCCTACTGACTAACCCCACTGGCCCCCATTTGCCTTGTGAAGTTGACCCATTCCTATCCCACTTTAAGCAATGCTACAGTGAGCCCTTTGTGCCCTCCGAGGGTTTAAACATACCTGAGCGCTTTACGGTGACCTGGAATACTTTTTTCCCAGTCTGGATGTTCTTTTCCCTTTTTTTCCCCTCACCATTGCCCAGGTCCTGTAACTCTTTTGTATATATTGGGTGCGGCTCCCCACTCTGCCCTGCAGGCATTCCCTTCATTACAGAGTCAATGCCAGGCATCTATCTTAGAAATACTGTACACGCTACATCCTCACACTCAGGGGTGGACTGACAACTCATGGGGCCCCCTGGGCAATAAAGGGTCATGGGGCCCCTGTGTCCTTGCCCAAACTCAAAAAAGCCTATGAAAAAGGTACCAGGGGCATCTCATGGGGCCCCCTACTGACCCTGGGCCCTCAGGCAGTGCCCGAGTTTCCAAATGGTCAGTCCGCCCCTGCTCATACTATGTTGAAAGTTTATAATGCAGACCTTCTCGGCCACCGTGCATAGAAAGCCTCCCTGAGGGCAAAGTTTGATTCTCTCAGTTGGTATTAGTTCAGTTGGTGCCATCTGCACTCCACAGCAGGTTTTTGGGTTCCCTACCTCCCCAGTGCCCCCCGTTTATGTCCCCCTTTACACATGCTCATGCGATGTCTGTACCCGCACTAATGTGCACATTTTTTACATCAAAAGGTTTTGCATGTTATTTAACTTTCAGGGGTGAAAGTGGGACTTTTTTGCAGTGTCACAGAGGGGTATATGATTTATTGTAATTTTTGGATAAAAAATAGTTTTTTATTTGATTAGAAATTATGTTGTGTTTGTGTGTACTCAATGCATTTTACTGTTTTTTTTTCCTGAAAATATAGATTTGATAAACGGTTAAATAAGTTATAAAAAAAATTGCAACTGCCATCTTTTTATTCTACAGACCTTCTGCTTTAAAAAAAAAAAAAGTAACATATTCTGTGGGTTTTAAATGTCAAACTGATAACCTGTAAAGGTCTAAGTGTTGCCTATTGGTAATTTTTGTTGTTTTGTGGGTGTATAAAGTTTTGAGGCTTTACACATTTGGTATCTCTGCACTCGACACAACCCCGTCTTTTATATTTTACTCAAAAAAAAAAAAATCAGAAATTATGTTGTATAACATACAAAACCATTTTGTGTCAAAAATGTGCAAAGTCCCACAAAGTCCCAATAGGGGTATATGATTTATTGTGATTTTTGGATACCGAATTGTTTTTTATTTATTTAGAAAATATGTTGTGTTTGTGTGTAATCAAATCCATTTTAGTGTTTTTTTTTCCTGAAAATATAGATTTGATAAACAAATCCATTTTAGTGTTTTTTTTTTTAAATATAGATTTGATAAAGAGTATAGAAAAAAATTGCAACTGCCATCTTTTTTATTCCACAGAGCTTCTGCTTTAAAAAAAAAGTAACATATTCTGTGGAATTTAAATGTCAAACTGATAACCTGTAAAGGTCTAAGTGTTGCCTATTGGTAATTTTTGTTGTTTTGTGGGTGTATGAAGTTTTGAGGCTTTACACGTTTGGTATCTCTGCACTCGACACAACCCCGTCTTTTATATTTTACTCAAAAAAAAATCAGAAATTATGTTGTATAACATACAAAACCATTTTGTGTCAAAAATGTACAAAGTCCCACAAAGTCCCAATAGGGGTATATGATTTATTGTAATTTTTGGATACCAAATTGTTTTTTATTTATTTAGAAAATATTTTGTGTTTGTGTGTAATCAAATCCATTTTAGTGTTTTTTTTTCTGAAAATATAGATTTGATAAACAGTTAAATAAGTTATTAAAAAAATTGCAACTGCCATCTTTTTATTCCACAGAGCTTCTGCTTTTAAAAAAAAGTAACATATTCTGTGGGTTTTAAATGTCAAACTGATAACCTGTAAAGGTCAAAGTGTTGCCCATTGGTAATATAGATTTGGTAAAGAGTATAAAAAATATTGCAACTGCCATCTTTTTTATTCCACAGAGCTTCTGCTTTAAAAAAAAAGTAAAATATTCTGTGGGTTTTAAATAATTTTCTAACCAAAAATGCAGATTTTAATGTGTGAAAAAAAATAATAAAAAATGGATTTATTCTACAGAGCTTCTGCTATAAAAAAAAGTAACATATTCTGTGGGTTTTAAATGTCAAACTGATAACCTGTAAAGGTCAATGTGTTGCCCATTGGTAATTTTTGTTGTTTTGTGGGTGTATGAAGTTTTGAGGCCTGACACATTTGGTTTCTCTGCACTTGACACAACCCCTTCTTTTATATTTTACTAAAAAACAAAACAAAAAAACCCCAGAAATTATGTTGTGTTTGTGTGCACTCAAATCTATTTTAGTGTTTTTTTTTCTGAAAATATAGATTTGATAAAGAGTATAAAAAAAATTGCAACTGCCATCTTTTTTATTCCACAGAGCTTTTGTTTAAAAAAAAAAACAAAGCAAAATATTCTGTAGGGTTTAAATCGTTTTCTAACCAAAAATGCAGATGTTAATGTGTGAAAAAAAAAATAATAAAAAAATCGATTTATTCTACAGAGATTTTACTTTTTTTTTTTTTAAAGCAGAATATTCTGTGGGTTTTAAATCGTTTTCTAACCAAAAATGCAGATTTTAATGTGTGAAAAAAAAATAATAAAAAAATGGATTTATTCTACAGAGATTTTACATTTTTTTTTTTTTGAAAACAGAATATTCTGTGGGTTTTAAATCGCTTTCTTATCAAAAATGCAGATTTTAATGTGTGAAAAAAAATGGATTTAGAAAAAATAAATAAATAAATAAAAGGGATTTAAAAGACAGCTGAGGCTTGTAGTTGTATAAAAACGGTAAAGACGGTAGAGTTTAAAGATTTCTCTATGAGACTAATTAAGTAATTGTGCACAAGAGCATTAATTATTTTATGATCATTTAAAAAAATCATCATGCCTATTAGTATCATGACTTCTTTTATTGTAGTTTTTATCCTGAGCACTGGTCCCCAGTAGACTGACTATGCTGACAGACCTCCCACTGCCTGTCCTTGATTTAGGCAAACAGTACTTTATGTTGAGATCAACACACCTAATGTCAAAGTTGATATAGCCAGCCGCCACAGAGAGTTAGCAGGGAAGCCCCCAACACAAATTTAGCTCTAGGGCCCCATGATTTGTAGGTACCCCCTTCTGCAGGCAATGGAGCTGATTTATCAAGGACTGTTCAATTTGCACTTTGCAAGGGAATTTGCCCAATAACTCGGCAAAGCGTACCCAATCACATGCAAGGAAAATAAAAAAAAAATAACATTTTTTCTTGCACATGATTGGATGATGGAAGTCAGGTTCACTTCATTTGCTAACCTCTGGACAAAATTCCCTTGCGACATTTTTTTGCAAAGTGAACAGTCTGTGTGACTTTTGTAACTCAACCCCAATGAGACACCGGAAAAGGCATAAAATGACCTAAAATATGTTCTTAGATTCCTATGCACCTACCTCATTCTGTCCGTCTCCCCTGTACTGCATACACCACCTGCCCCTTATATAAGATTCATACAGGTAAACAATATCACCCCCTCCCTCTCCTGACTACAGTCCATGGTGGTTACCTTGGTTTGTCCCAGGTAATTAACAAGGTCCATGTGGAGTTTGCTGCATGGGGACACTTAATAACTCAATATCCTACAATGGATAATTCATCATCTTTTGAATGATAAAGCTTAAATATTCCTATAACAATCAGCTATACATTCACATTTATAAATGTAACTATGGGTTAAAGGAAAATGGAACTGGATTTGAATTATTTTACATATTTTTTTAAACTGAACTAAACTCTTTTAGTCAACATGAACTATTTATAATCCTTATTGCTGCTGGTATTAGTAAAAAATAGGAAGGTATATTATTTTTACTTTTTTTTTTAAACATTTCGCCACTTGCTTCCTGGTTTCTGGCCTAGGCCAAAATGATGTCATACATCCAAGGAGACTTCATGGGTATTTTGTTTTTCTTCTCTCTGGGGGAGGGGAGGATGGACGAAACAGGGGCGTAGATTTCCTTTCACTCTGATCAAACTTGCTGGGGGTGCCAAGGGCTGCATGGCAGCACAAAAATGTAAATATCAGGTGGGCATGGCTCTCCCACTGAGTCCACACCCTTGCACCCCATAAGTATGCCACTACCATAATGAAAGCATATTATCTTTCCCGATGTTATACTGGAACTACCAGCTTTTTGAAGGGACTCTGATTGTGCCGACAGAGCTGTTGTGGTCTGCAGCCTCTGCCCACATTGTATCTGCTGTGGTAAAAGGGCCATCATATAAATATCAAGGCGGCCGTGGCTCTCCCACAGAGTTCACAATCTTGCACCCCCATAAGTATGCCACTACCTTAATAAAAGCATTATCTTTCCCGATGTTTCACTGGAACTACCAGCTTTTTGAAGGGACTCTGATGGTGCTGGCAGAGCTGTTGTGGTCTGCAGCCTCTGCCTACATCATATCTGCTGTGGTAACAGGGCCATAATATAAATATCAGGTGGCTGTGGCTCTCCCACTGAGCCCACACCCTTGTACCCCATAAGTATGCCACTACCATAATGAAGGGTTTCTGATGGTGCCAACAGAGCTGTTGTGGTCTGCAGCCTCTGCCTACATCGTATCTGCTGTGGTAAAAGGGCCATAATATAAATATCAGGTGGCCATGGCTCTCCCACTGAGTCTACAGCCTTGCACCCCATACGTATGCCACTACCTTAATAAAAGCATATTATCTTTCCCTATGTTTCACTGGAACTACCAGCTTTTTGAAGGGACTCTGATTGTGCCAACAGAGCTGTTGTGGTCTGCAGCCTCTGATTACATCATATCTGCTGTGGTAAAAGGGCCATAATATAAATATCAGGTGGCCATGGCTCTCTCACTGAGTCCACAACCTTGCACCCCATACGTATGCCACTACCTTAATAAAAGCATATTATCTTTCCCGATGTTTCACTGGAACTACCAGCTTTTTGAAGGTACTCTGATGGTGGTGACAGAGCTGCTGTGGTCTGCAGCCTCTGCCTACATAATTTCTGCTCTGGTAAAAGGGCCATAATATAAATATCAGGTGGCTGTGGTTCTCCCACTGAGTCCACACCCTTGCACCCCCATAAGTATGCCACTACCATAATGAAAGCACATTATCTTTCAGAACGTTTCACTGGAACTACCAACTTTTGAAGGGACTCTGATGCCTACATCGTACCTGCTGTGGTAAAAGGGCCATCTATTTGGGTACCACATGCATGAAGACCCACATTACCTCCTCATTCCTCACTCTGGTTCTCCCCATCTCCTTAATGATTTTCTGGTGCATCCACTGCAACATTTGCAGCCACAGTGACAGGGAGGGAAGTGTCGCAAGGAGAATCCGAGGCTTAGGATATGCCATGTCAAGCAGGGAAGGTCATAAGGCCACACTGAGGAGGGTTTAGTGAGGGCCCAGCAACCCACTGACCCCGCCGTCATCCTACGGTAGGATGGTACCTCATCTGCAGCTGCTGGAGAAGTAGAAAAATATTTGCCCTAATGCCAAAACTGCAGCTTTGCAGCTGCTCCCATTCCAACTCTTAGAAACTGCCCCTTTCCACAAGTTTATGGCCTATGCTACACCATAGGGACAGGTACCCATCCAGCTTTATTTTGCTCAGAATGCCATCCATTCCCTCCAACAGCATGTGGAATGTAATGTGTCTGCGTCGCTGGACTATGCTGTCAGTGGTGGGCTACATACACTTGTGAGGCAAATATAGGCAGGGATGCCATGTATTCTTTTTGGCACACTGGGACAATCTTGTTGTGGAAAGGAAGTATGCAGGATTGAGCACCCTCCTGGAGCTGGTAAAGTCACCCCTCATATTGTCCAGTGGTGAGACTGCAGTGACCAGTACTTCCTCCTCCTCACTGGCTCATCCTTCGACTCTGCAAATCCACCAGTCTCCACTAAGTGCCCCGAGCTTATGAAATATCTCAAACTAAACTCTGACATGCTTGTATGCCTAGGGGACAGGAGCCACACTGGGCCGGAGCTGCTGGCATCTGTCCAAGCCCAGGCGGAGAGGTAAAATAAGCCAAAAGCTCCTGTGCATGAGTATAGAGGGCTGAAGACATGGAGGTATGGTGGAACCCAAATAAATGTGAAATTTGAGCAGATACGCCAAGCCTTGCTGCTCCTGTGTACAACAGGAAAACATGGAACAAGAGTGCACTGGACTAGCTCATTATCCCAGATAACAGTTTATTGAATGAAAGTTCAAATATACTCACAAAGAAGAAGTGACAAGTCGCATAACAACTGACAATCACTGGAAATATGAGGCTGAGAGGTGGCTGATACCACATTGTCTTCAACCAGACAAGGTTGTCTTTGACAACAACACTAACCTTCTGGCCACCCTTTGTCAGGGAAAATTCACACATGTACCTTACTAGGCACATCCTTAAGCTGGTGGTGCATTGGGAAAAGAAATTGTGCCCTGACATTCAGGAGGTCCTTTGTAAGGTTGTTAGGACTTGTGGTCACTTTAGATCATGGGTGTCAAACTGGTGGCTCTCCAGCTGTTGCTAAACTACAAGTCCCATAAGGCATTGCAAGATTGACAGTTACAAGCATGCCTTCCAAGGGCAGAGGCATGATGGGACTTGCAGTTTTGCAACATCATGGATGGCCACCAGTTTGACACCCCTGCTTCAGATGGTCATACACTGAAATACAGCTCCAACATCAGATGCCTGCCACCCACCCCATCTGTGATACTCCCATGTGCTGAAACTCAACTTTAGCCATGCTACAGAGACTGTACAGTCATGGCCAAAAATATTCGCACCCCTGCATTTCTGTCAGATAATTTGCCCAGAAAATTGTTGCAATTACAAATGTTTCGGCATTCTCATGTTTATTTTGTTTTGCTTGTATTGGTATGACACAAAAAACGTTGAGAAACAATAAACCAAATCTGGCACATTCCACGCAAAACCCCAAAAATGGACTGGACAAAATTATTGGCACTTTCTCAAAATTGTAAGAAATAATTGCATTCTAAGTATGTGATGCTTCTGTAACTTGTAATTAAACTCACCTGTATCAATTACCAGATCTTAATGTTCCTCTGTTCTTCTTGGAGCACAGTCTTCAAGGCCTGATAGACAAGGCACTGAAGGCACAGCAGCAAGGGGAAAAAGAGTACTTGCCACTGAATAGGTGAGCAGGATCTCTTGCTTACTGCCTCCACCTTTGTGAGGCAGAAACAGCAGAAGGAAGAGGAGTATAAGGAGGAGGGTTGGGGTGCTGGCGGTGAAGGGAGGACATGGAAAAGGCTTCAAAGGCTTCTATATACATTGAGAACACAGGGCTTATTTTTTTGAGAAACTCAGAAGGTCAACATTTGGATTAAAAGGCAAGAGCATAAAAACCGGGAGTACTGGCTCTGTCACACCTTTGACACATGGGCCTATGTATTTTGTTATGTGGTGTTGCGACTTTCTGTCTGGGGAGTTGTACAACTTGTTTATTTATTGGTTTTTCCTGTTCCATATTGTAATATGCTGTGACACAAGATGACTTCAGTCTTCTGGGTGGAATCATTACGGGGCAGAAGGAAATAACTATGGAGGACAGCACCAGAGAGGAGGTAAGTGCTGCAATCAGAGCTTTTTTTTTTTTGTGTGTTTTTTTTCTGTAAACCCCTCTTGGGGCACCATTCTTGAAATGAAATGAACTAATTTGGGTATTAAATAAATATTTCCAGCAATGTTAAATAAATCAAAATGTATTATCTAATTTTGTAAACAAAAAATGTAAATATCATCCAGGCTGTGGTCTCATTGATATTAAAATTTATTGTAAACATAAAATATTAAATATTACATGTATAGAACATACAGAAACAAAATATCATGAACCATATAATGCCCAATAATACAGTCATTTAATACATAAAATAAAATTTTTTACATTTCACCTAAAGTTACAAAATTGTACATATGTTCCAGGAAGAATGATCATTTGGCCATTTATAGTTTTCATGGACTGTTAACTACGTTCTATTTCCGGCCTCTGTCTTTGCCCATGAGATGCTCTTTGGAGTTCATCTCTGGTCGAAACAGGATGATGAAACATTTAGGAAAAAACATACAGATCACTAGAGCCCAGCTTGATGACTGGATTGCAAAGATTTCCATGGCTACGCTGTACTTTCCTTTTGAGCTGAGAGAGGCCGGGATGTAGGAAATCCAGACACTTAAGAAGGCCAACATGCTGAAGGTGATAAACTTGGCCTCATTGAAGTTACTGGGAAGTCTTCTGGCCAAGAACGCAACCACAAAACTGATGGAGGCCAAGAGGCCAAGATATCCCAACATGCTCCAAAAGGCAGTGGGTGAGTTCTCATTGCATTCAACAACAATGATTTCAGGTTGTGTTTTTGTGTTATTTTGAGGGAATGGTGGAGCAGCCCCCACCCAAATACTGCAGAGGAGAAACTGTAGAAGAGAACCGGTGAAAATCACTATATAGGACACATAAGGACTGGTCCATCTCTTCAGCCTGCTTCCTGGTTTGGTGGCCATAAAGGCAAAAACCACCATTAAAGTTTTGGCCAAGACACAAGAGACACATAGAGCAAAAGCCATACCGAAGGCAGCTTGGCGCAGAAGGCACTTCTCAGGCTCGGGATAACCAATGAAAGTTAAAGAACAAAGAAAGCAGAGTGACAGAGACAATAGCAGAATACAACTTACTGAATAATTATTGGCTTTGACAATTGGTGTAGTCTTGTAACGAAGGAAAAGTTTAAAAATGGAAACTGGAATTATAGAAGAGGAAAGGCTTGTAGACATAAGGGTCATTCCCAATGGATCACTGTATGAAAGATACTCAGTGGGTTTTGGAATACATTGGTCTTTTTTTATGTTAGGCCACATATCCCATGGACACCTGGAACAATATATGGCATCTGAAGATGGAGAATAATCATAAACGTATAAACAAGTCAGGCCTTAAACGTGTTAAGTGCACCTGTCATTTCAGGTAGACATCCTATAGGTATTGTGAAATAAAAAAAAGAAGAAGTGATAGCACTGCCCTCAATCTCACCTCCCGGACTATGGCACAGTGCACAACAGGTCTTGTGAGTCTAGGTCACCTTATAGCAGCTGACCCACAAGTGCTGTTGACATATTCCATCACAATTCCCAATGGCGGCTGATGTCACCAGTCCTTGTCCTGATACACATATATCAGAACTCTGGCCTGCCCCACAACTCACCTAGCTGCTGCTCTCTTTCTGCTCCCTGGGTGATACACCAGTCACTTGTAAATCCCACAATGTTCTCAAACATGCGCAGTGGTTGCTAGTAGGCTCTTGGCTGGTCTCACACAATAATGACAGAGATATTGCTTTTGAGAAATTGTAATGTTTTGTGGGAGATCAGGATTTAGATGCCTTCTGCGATACATGGTATCAATTTTGTCAAGCCAAGTGCCGAGACATGACCACTGCAATTGTTTGGCAGCATTTTGCAGAAGGCTGGTGACTAGTGACCATGTGGGCAGCAGAAGATGAGGGGAGAATGGAGGAGAGTGACAGCTACATAAACGGGCAGGATAGAAGCTGAGGTGGTTCCCCTGGCAGGGCAGCTCTTGTGTCAAAAGCAGCATAGTGCCGTGTTGCTTCCAGAATGTTTCTCCAGTTAAGGAAGAGGGGTGACAAACAACAGCTAGACAGACCATGGTGAAACTAGTTCCCAGCTGAGCTCAGACTAATGGATATATTTCCCCAAGTGGTGAGGTTGTTGCATGGTTGATCAGGGCCAAACGTCAAATCCAAAGCATGTACCTTGCTGATAGACTCATACCCAGGGGCCGACTGACCATTCGAGCACTATGGCACTGCCCGAGGGCCTGGGGTCAGTAGGGGGACCCATGAGATGCCCCTGGTACCTTTCATTGGCTTTTACATAGGCTTTTTTTTTGGGTATGGGCAAGGAAACAGGAGCCCCATGATCCTCTATTGGCCCGGGGGCACCATGAGTTGTCAGTCCGCCCCTGCCCATACCCAAAAAGACTGAGTGCTGGAATCAAATCAAAAGGAGATTCAACAAAGTATTAGTTTAAGGGTGTGTACACTTATGCAACCATATTATTTTAGTTTTTTATTTTTACTTCCCTCCACCTAACAGATTTCAGTTTGTTGTTCAACTGAGTTGTACAGTTTATAGGTTACATTAAAGGTGGAAAAAGTTCTGAAATTATTTATCTTTGTCTCATTTTTTTACATTACAGAAACCTGAGATTTTAACAGGGGTGTGTAGAATTTTTATATCCACTGTACAGTATTATTTCCCCAAGTGGTGAGGGCATGGTTGATCAGAGACAAACGTCAAAACCAAAAAAAGGAGAAAATGCCTTGTCAGGAAGCACAATAGGGGTTAGTGTAGGTGGAAATGACATCAGTGAAAAAGAGGTCAAAATGAAACACAGTAAAAAGTTGCACCCACTAGCCAACAAACTCCAAAATTAGTAATTTAAGAGTGGCCAATATTGCCATTTAAATAGGAACACATGCTATCACAGGGGGTTGTTCAGCCATATCCCTGCAGGTGGCAAGGAAACCTAAGGCTTTGAAAAGGATGGTCATTTGAATATGTGGACTCTGGAGGGGAGGCTGCAGTGTGGGAGGACCAGGTAGCGAGAGAAAAGATCTACAGGATTTAGGAGGTGCTCCAGAGGCATTTTCAGTAGAGGGAGCTAAGTAGGAACAATACACATAAGAAGACATTACAGACTAAGTTATCTATGTATGAAAACCAACAATCTGTTGTTTTTTGAGGGTGAGGACAGTTGTCAAATCTTAGTCACTTTCTGGGTATTGAAGAGATTTCAAATTGAGGAGATCTTCATAAACTTCCTTTCATAAGATACAAAACAGAAAAAAAATGAGAGGAAATCTCACCACTGACCTTTTTTAATGGAAAAATTGTCCCTACTGGAAGGTGCCATCACCAACTGTTCCAGTGACAACCATAAAGCTTTGCATTCCCACTCACTTTCTATACTATGACAATGGTCCACAGGACAAATAGTGAGGACACATCACTAGGTATAGAGAACAAGACATAAAAAAAAGTTTACAAAATTTCTAATCCTCTTTCACTTTATCCAAAACTATATCTTGACTGGGATTGCATTTTAAAACCAAAGAGAGTAATACCTGGTACACACAGTTTTTTCAGCATAGTAGTTATATTGTCGATGAGGCTCCATTAATACTAGTGCAATCTCAGATGGGTCTTGAGTCGCACAGAATCGCACAATAATGGAAATCACTATGTTTTTATGGTTCACATTAATGCAACTCAACACATTGCGATTTTGGAAAAGGTTCCTGTGCTACTTAGGTGCAATTCTACCCAGCCGACTGAATGAAAGCAAAAAAAAACAAAAACTGAGGAGCAATCTGCCTGCTGAACTATTGTGTTCTGACGCAAGGACTGCCTCCCCGCCAGAACACACCGGTCAGTGCTCGCATCCAGTGGCTGCAAATGCTGATTGGAGGCCGATCGGCTGCTTGTTTTCCAGCATGCCGGTTTTGACAGAAGCCAGTTGTTTGGCCGGCTCCTGTTGGAGAGGTTGCTGTACACAGTGGCTGAATGTTTCTGTCTAACCGGTCAATACTGGCCAATATTTGGCCCATGTGTACCAGCCTTGAGCACACTTCTGTGTGCCTTCACTAGAACCTCACTGCTTTTGTCATGAATCTTCTTACCTGTGGTGTTAGAGATCTCGCCTTGTGGACAAGGGATACATTCAAAGCAGCATATAGGCTCCCCGCCATGGTGTGCCTTCCTGAATCCTGGCAAGCAGCTGATGCTACAAGCAGAGATGGGGACCTAAGAAGAAGTTAGGAGGGATTAAAAATGATTGTAGTACAAAGGGATATGCAGCTTGTTAATTGCTGGATTAGATAGAAAACTAATCATGTTAGAACTTGATGGAAAATTGTTGCATGAGACCAGGGGTGGACTGACAACTCATGGGGCCCCCGGGTAATAAGGGATCAAGAGGCCCCTGTGTCCTTGCCCACACTCAAACCACACCCAAAAAAGCCTATGAAAAGTACCAGGGGCATTTCATGGGGCCCCCTACTGACCTCGGGCCCTCAGGCAGTGCCCGAGTTCCCAAATGGTCAGTCCGCCCCTGCACGAGACTAACCAAAGTGGAGTTCAGCCCATGTCAAATATGCTGTTTCAGGGCTTGTTGGCCCGCTTTTATTTAAGAATGAAAGGAAAGCTTAGATTTTTAGCTCTGTTCCTGTAACTTTCTATTTTGATCTCTATCTCTGACCCTCAGTCACAAATCTACACGACTTATTCTAAACCATGGTTCATGCCTCTAGGTGTAAGCAGTGTGAGTCAATTAAAATGTATGTAAAGCAAAAGAACGACAAGCAGGGCACCAGGTCAGTGTAGATAAGAGCAATAGTACTTTATTCCAAAGATAACTTACATCTTAAAATCCCTCAGCGAGTATGGCAGATGAAGGACACCGGAGCCAGGGACATCAATGGAGCAGATCCCATGAAATATGCATGGCCTGGGAGGAGACCCACAGCGATGGATGAACGGCATCTCTGGATGCCTTCCCACCAGTAGCAGGGTGGCAGATGCTGTGAATGGAATGGAGGCCAGGCTGCAACGCGTTTCAGAAAACTATGCTTCCTTTGTCAAGCCTGCTACCGGTGGGAGGGCATGCAGAGATGCCGTTCATCCATCGTTGTGGGTCTCCTCCCCGGAAATGCATATTTCATTGGATCTGCTCCATTGATGTCCCTGGCTCCGGTGTCTTTCATCTGCCATACTTGCTGAGGGTAGCAGGCTTGACAAAAGAAGCATAGTTTCTGAAACGCGTTGCAGCCTGGCCTCCATTCCCTTCACAGCATCTGTCACCCTGCTACCGGTGGGAAGGCATCCAGAGATGTCGTTCATCCATAGCTGCGGGTCTCCTCCCAGGCCATGCATATTTCATCGGATCTGCTCCATTGATGTCCCTGGCTCTGGTGGCCTTCATCTGCCATACTCGCTGAGGGATTTTAAGATGTACGTTTTCTTTGGAATAAAGTACTATTGCTCTTATCTACACTGACCTGGCGCCCTGTAACTTTAAAGTGTTACTAGACCATGGACCCTGCATCCACTATATCTGGTCTCCTCGGTCCTGTTTGTCGTTATTTTGCATACCTCTGTTCTTGATGAGGAGCTGCCAGTCCACTTGTGTATTCCACAGCCTTTATGGTCCTTCTACCTGCATATTCATTGGATGGACATTGTCATGCCTTCAGCATATTTTTATGTTATGTCCATTGTTAGTTTAGTATGCTATGGAATGGAATGTAAGGTAAAGTGCAATATCGCCATCTAGTGGCTCTTTTGTATTACAGTTTTATAGATTAGTTTCTTTAGTTACACATTTTGTTGCTTAAAGGCCACCGTAGTTTTCCCATCATCCTATGGGCTTCACCATGAGGTCTTAGAGACATTTCCTAGCAGCCATCTTTACATGTGCTCCAGAGGACTCCACATGTATTCAGCTGCAGTTCTGTTGTCAGCCTATCGGAAACATTGCTGGTATGTTTAAAACCCTTTCTAGCAAGACTAGTGTGTCAGGACTGTATATTTTGTAGATTGTATATACTGATTGAATGTAATTTCTTTCATTTGTAGTTTTACTCTAACTTCCCTGCAATAAAAGTTGAAAAGAGGACCTAGCGACTGCATCAATGAGTTGTTAAGGGAGGAGAGTTAGCTGTCTGTCTAATTATACCCCCACCACGTATAGCTGAGGCAGAACAGACATGCTGACTGCTACACTCTGGATATCTGATTCCACGTGGATATCTGCTCCCTATCCATCCACGGACTGGTTTTATACCTTTTATTCCTTTAATTAGTTTACTCCTTTTACTCTATTTAATTTTGTTCATATTTTGATATAATTTATTTTATATCTAATTATTATTTTCATCTTCTGTGTGAGAACTGAAGGTTGTTCATTTATTAATGATCATCTTTTATGCTTAAAAATGTATGTAAACACTAACCAAGAACTTCTCCTAGTTGCCTCCTTTTTGGTCTTTTGAAAACATTTTGTTATATCTGTTCAATAAATGCAAAAAAAACAAAAAAACAGTTGTTGATTCTGCCAGAAATCTTGTGGGCCGGGAACTTCCTGTGATCTCTGATCTTGCAGACTGTCATCAGCTAATACTTTTCTCACTACTCTCTGGACTAAATAACAACTGCTCCCTATGTTATGGAGATGAGGAGAGAGGAAAATGTTCTGTAGTCCTAATAAATGTCTCCTTGGGTCCCAGTGCACTCAACAAAGCGAGCCTTTTCAAATATTTGCATAAATTTATGCATATACTGTATGTTGAAGAAGGATTTGATGCACCTGTATTCATTCCTAGTGATGCCTATGGGTAGACCTGTCCCAACACCAGGGGCAGACTGACAAATCATGGGGCCCTCGGGCAATATGGGACCATGGGGCCCCTGTGTCCTCACCCACACTCAAACCACACCCAAAAAAGCCTATGATAGGTACCAGGGGCATCTCATGGGGCCCCCTACTGACCCTGAGCCCACAGGCAGTGCCCAAGCGCCCGAATGGTCAGTTCGCCCCTGCCCAACACCATTGTAATTAAAAAATTTGAACTATGCTTAGATTTATAAACTGCAGCTTGGATCCCTTTTGTACCATTAAAGTGTTACTAAACCAATATCAGTAAAATCAGTCTAAATATGCAGTAAAGCATACTTATATACTCCCTGTGGAACCTAAGGAGTTAATCCTCTGCATTGTGTAAAAAGGATGTTTGATCCTGTCTTCTCTGATCCTCCCCTTATCTCAGTGTCTCCTAAATATCTCCTGATGGAATATTGGTGTGGAGTCACTCTGCACATGCTCAGTTTGGTGTGTATTGCTAAAGAGTTTTTTTTCTTGGGAGAGTGCATGTGATCAGCACAGGGACAATCAGCACTGTACAGCCAGAGGGTCAAGGGCCCTGCATCTTCCTACGGAACTATGAAAACTCCTCCTACAATCTGTAACCAGTGCTCAGCTTCTCTGACCCTTCCCTTCTTCTACTGTCCCCAATCCATCAGCTGATAGAGCAGAGCCTTGGGGGCAAGCTGCACATGCTCAGTTTGGTGTGTATTGCTATACAGTTTCTTCTTTTTCTTGGGAGCGTGCATAGGATCAGCAAAGGGCCAATCATCACTGTCCAGTCAGAGGGTCAGGGGTCCTGCAGCCTCATAGGACAATTAGGGGAGGAATGAAAACTCCACCTACAAGCTTTAACCAGTGCTCTGCCGGACACTGATAGAAGTCACAAGACTGCTCTAATTGCTGATGAGAAAAGGTATTTAGCAGTTTATAGTTACTAAAATAATTGCATTTCCATGTTCTGTGTACTGTGGGAGACCGGATATAGTGAATGCAGGGTCCGGGGAGACCAGATATAGTGTATGCAGAGTCCAGGGAGAGTGGATATAGTGAATGCAGGGTCCGGGGTGACCTGATATAGTGAATGCAGGGTCCGGGGAGACCAGATATAGTGAATGCGGGGTCCGGGGAGACCAGATAAAGTGAATGCAGGATCTGGGGAGAGCGGATATAGTGAATGCAGGGTCCGGGGAGACCAGATATAGTGTATGCAGGGTCCGGGGAGAGTGGATATAGTGAATGCAGGGTCCGGGGAGACCAGATATAGTGAATGCAGGGTCCGGGGAGACCAGATATAGTGTATGCAGAGTCCAGGGAGAGTGGATATAGTGAATGCAGGGTCCGGGGAGACCTGATATAGTGAATGCAGGGTCCGGGGAGACCAGATATAGTGAATGCGGGGTCCGGGGAGACCAGATAAAGTGAATGCAGGATCTGGGGAGAGCGGATATAGTGAATGCAGGGTCCGGGGAGATCGGATATAGTGAATGCAGGGTCCGGGGAGAGTGGATATAGTGAATGCAGGGTCCGGGGAGAGCGGATATAGTGAATGCAGGGTGCGGGGAGAGTGGATATAGTGAATGCAGGGTCCGGGGAGACCGGATATAGTGAATGCAGGGTCCGGGGAGACTGGAGATAGTGAATGCAGGGTCCGGGGAGACCGGATATAGTGAATGCAGGGTCCGGGGAGAGTGGATATAGTGAATGCAGGGTCTGGGGAGACCAGATATAGTGAATGCAGGGTCCAGGGAGAACGGATATAGTGAATGCAGGGTCTGGGGAGAGCGGATATAGTGAATGCAGGGTCCGGGGAGACCAGATATACTGAATGCAGGGTCCAGGGAGAAAGGATATAGTGAATGCAGGGTCTGGGGAGAGCAGATATAGTGAATGCGGGGTCCGGGGAGACCGGATATAGTGAATGCAGGGTCCATGGATTAGTAACACTTTAAAGTTACAATCATATATAAGAGATGTTGTATGAATTTACCTCCAGTCCGCCATTTGGCCACCGCACTGAACTTGCATTTAAGGAAAAGGTTTCTCCAGATGAAGCCACACTGTCGTAGTTTCCAACCTTCACCTGGACAATGGCACCCTCTTGGTTCTTTTGCCAATTCACAACATCGTACACAGCTGGTGGATCCCCATTCTCATCAAAGAAAACTTCTCTCTTGTCACTTAGTTCCACCCGTACTTTCTTCAAGTAGTGCAAAAGCTGTACAGATAGAAACAACCCAGCAATACACTTAGTTAAAATTTGAATCATTAGATCATACAAAGAAAAATGTGTGTGTAGTGTAACCCATAGCAATGAATTAGCTTTCGGGAGTTTACAGCAGTCCAACCAAAGGAAGACCAATAAGAGTTAATTTGGGATTGATTGCTACTGAAGAGGAATAAATGTCCTGGTACTTTCACAATACAAATACATAAGGTCCTGTATATGTTACCTCATATAATAAAAACATTATTTTCTGATGTAATCTCCAAACTAAAGGATCCTATGGTCAATGTGGTCTTCTTTGAAGAAATATTTTTTTTTTCTACTGAAAGCTTGTGAAAGAAAATCTCTTGTGATAATTATATAGAGGTCACCATTGCTGACCTTCTTCTAAAAATGCTAATTGGCTGGCCATTATGGTGATTTGGCTTTCTAAGCCACTAACTACAAGAATGTAGATAGGGAGGTAAGAACTACTGTACGTGTTCAGAGGATGGGCATAACACTGAGGTCAGCACTAGAAGCCTATGTCATTTTCTTATTTGTGGAAATAAATATCCTTAAATAAATGAAAAAAGTTTGAATTTCAAAAAATTAAATTAATGGTGTAAATGAGACGTGTCCCCATTCTGTAGAACCTTCCATAGGCTCTCCAAGGAGTGGAGCCACAGTTCATGACCGCTATGGTATACTTTTGCAAACGGGTTTGGGATTGAAGACTTAAAAAGGCCCCCACCAATCAGTTATTTGCTGGGTCACTGGTTCCCAAGTGTTAGGGATTTAATTAAGGGTTGAATAATTGGGGATAGGGGTTAAAGTCTTCCCACCTGGAAATATGTAAAATAAAATATTAAAGATGCAAAAGATGCCAGTTACTGGGGATCCATCAGTAGACACTTTGTTGGGGTAGTGACTCGTAATCTCAGCTGTCATTGACATTTCTGATTCCCACTAATGATTGGGAACCAATCAGAGTGCTTCCTAATCATGTGATCACTATGTCAGCTATGACATAGGGACTGATGACATGCAGGGTGGAGACGTCAGTGACAAAATACGTCTTTAGCCTTCAGATGGCACTGCAGATGTCCCCTGCAGCCTGAAGTTGGCTGTTCATCTATTGAATTCTATAATTGTCTGTGGCATATGGACCATGCTAAACTGGCCGGGGCATTCAGGTATCAATGACCTCTGATCACAAAAGGGTTCATGTTTGCAGTTTATAAGATATTTTGACGTTTAACTGGATTTTTCTATAAAGATTAGGTTTACTGTTAGGATTACGGCAAGCCTGGGGTTCAGTGTTAAAGGCCAGATAAAGAATTCTGATTATCTTTTGATTTCTTAAATCAAAAATTACTTATATAACAAGCAAAAAAAGAAATGGTATTATTTGTTAAATGTATTATTTGCAATAAATGCTAAAGACAATTAATAATTATCTCCTAAATGTGCATGGATTGCATATGTATCATCAGACTCATATAAAACAACATTTTGGATAGTCTTTTACCTGCCATGTTTTAAACTTCCCAATATCTCTGCACTTTCCCCTTGAAAAGGATCCTTCCTCATCTTTGCAAAACATGAGGTCATCAAGAGCTTTGGCTATAACATGGACAGCAGTGTAAATATTGTAAGATGCTCTCAAGCTTGACACGTCGTTATAAAGATTATGGATGCTATGAAGGTCCTCATCTCCAGTACATACATTTAATGCATTCCTTGATCCGTTTACCATCTTTTGGTCAGGTAACGTGCACCCAAAAGTTTTTTCCCAGAAAAGTTTGGCCCAAGAAGCACCTGGAGTATTGTACGGGTCAATGCTGTTAAGATAGTTTTGGAAGCCTGGGATCTTCGAGCTGCGGAATGCAAAACCAATTGTTCCCAACAAGATGGAAGAATACTGATCTACTGAGAGTACCTTTGAAATAGACCAAGCTTCACTAGCTACAAAGACTTTCCCAGTTGTGTTCAGTATCAAAAGTTCAGCAAGTAAGGGCCTAAGATTTATGCCCGTAGAGAAAACCACCACAATTTTAGCTGTTGAGGTCTTAATAACCTTGGCTATCTTATTGATGTTTCTGTAATAAGTCTGTATATACTCTGTGAATGCCACACAAGCTCCAGATTTGGCAATTTCCTGCTTAATAATCTTAATGCCCTCTTGGCCATAATCATTGGCAGCAGCAACAAGACCAATCCATGTCCATCCAAAATGATTGACCATCTGTGCCAGTCCCTGAGACTGGAAAGCATCGCTTGGAACGGTCCTGAAGAAGGATGGGAACTTTGCCCTGTTGCTTAGAAGAGAACTGGTTGAAAAATAGCTTATCTGTTGGGTGAAAAGGTGCAATCAAATTATCATAGTTAATAAAATATTTGCTGGTGATTTTTTATCATTTGCTTTTGAGGAAAAAAGTAAACATGTGAAGGGTGGTCATGATGGGGATACAGGAGAGACCACGTATGGTGTAGTAAATATATGTTCAAAAATATTTGTAAAAGGATTTTGGTTGAGAAAAAAGTTGTGCTTGAATGGCAATCTGGATCTTCTGTAGGTGGAGAACATATTTGTCTTTTCATGTTTTTCAATCTTAAATAGCTCTTTAGGCTATGTGGGTTCTTTGGCCTTATTAATTCCCCAAATAAATGGCCATGACCTTGGACTGGGTTGTGTGTGCTAAAGTAAGGTCTACTGTACTATAATAGTTACAAGTGTCAAAGCTCCTTTGAAGGAATATGTAAGGAATGATGATAATTTCTCTGACTGCATTCCAGACAAACTAACAAAGTTATTTACATTAATAGCATTTAATATGGAAAATAAATGAGCAAATTCTTTGTTAGGAATACAATCAGGAAGTGGCCTGTGCTGTGGCAGATGCCCCGATGCATCTGTCTATGCAGTCCTGCCTACTAGGAGCCCATATCTCGGGAGTTCAGACTGAGATTATGAGGCTAATCCATACCATCTGTATATCCACCCTATGGGCTGTTGCCCTACACTGGAAATCCCTCACGGTGCCATTGGCCACAGTTCTGCGTATTGTTGATGCAGTGATGCTCATGGAAAAAATTCATTATACTTTATTGGATAAGATGCACTTATTTGACAGAAAATGGGAAATTTGGAGAACTCATAGGCATTTACTATATTATTATTATTATACAGTATTTATAAAGCGCCAATAGTTCGCTCAGCGCTGTACATTACAAAGGGGGACAGAACATGTGACAGAACAATACCAATACAATGCAAAACATGAGGGGGTCGAGGGCCCTGCTCTTTCCAGCTTACAATCTAGGAGGGAGGGGATAGTGGCACAGGAGGAGATAGCTGTGGGGGATGGAGTGGTAGGAAGAGTGGAGTGGACTATATGACAAAGGAGCACCCTAATTTTGGTTGATTGAGTTATTTTGTTGGTAGCTGTATAGCTCTGCCTACCTTTCTACCTATATTGCTCATGTACTTAATTTCTTTTCTCCTTTTTTTTTTCTCTTTTTTTCTTCACATGGCTGTACCTTTTGAAATGCATATTACAGATGTGCCTTGTCCCTGTTGTATATTTTACTTCATGCTGTAATGCCATTTTGCAGGCTATTTCTTAAAAAATAAAATCATTTGTAAACAGGGAATACAATCAGTGTAAAGAAAAGTAATTTCCTATTATATAATCCTTCAAAGGAGCCATCATTGCCATCTTCTCCACTGCACTTTAAATTCAGTGTCTTCTCTCTTCTGTCATTGGGTTACCATTGATGATGTACCTCTTGGGAATGTGCAATGGATACTGCGTTGTGCCAGGGCCTGGCTACACTCTCGGCATCTGACAGATGGCAAGAATGACCTCAGAATGTACATTGCACTATGCACATGGTGCAGGCATGTAGGCAGGTACAATCTGTACTCTCCTCTGTAGATGGCACTTGACTTGAGTGGCAATACAAAACATTAAGAAGTTGAGGGGAACTGAATTCCTCTATGACTTCCTGAGTAATTGGCAGAGCAGCTGTCCAACTGGACGCTGGTGCCCAGTTTGACCCCTGCAGCCATTTTGGGTAAGGGCACTACTTATTTAAGGCACGGCCCCCTGAATTGGCATGCATTTTGCGAGTGGTTATCATATCTTTCAAAGACAGTATCTAGCATTAAGGAGAGGTTCCAGAAGAGTAGGAAGAGTGCAGAGACTACAAGACTCTATTACTCTTCGCTTAGGAAGCCTCCCAGTGGGGTTGGACCGGCAAAGGTACCTTCCTGCTCCTCATTGAAGAAGCTCTCGGAATAAAGTCAAATTAAAGTATTGTTGCTACAGGTGCTGTAAGTGGCTCAGGATGGTTTTGCTCACCTGCTGGTCCTAGTTGTACCTTGTTGGAATTTTCTGCAATACATAGTTCAGGTTACTCAACCTCAGTGGCATTTCTCTGCCACCCCATCCTGCTGCACCCTGCTCACAGGTAGTGTACGCAAAAGAGGAAAATTGCCAGGAAAAAAGGGGGACAGGTTTTTAGGAAGAAGAAACATGCAGAGCCTCTTCTACTAAAATGCTCTACCTCCTAGCTACTATCTTTTCAAACTTCCTGCTTTAGTTTGGCCCTTGCATCTGAAATCTGAACATTACCCTCAGAAAGATACTTTTGTAGGAGAATGTTCCAGTTGGTTTGCTTATTTGTCTGAGACACATCTCCTGGCTCTTTGGACATTCCATTTTTACAAAAAAAGTAGCGATGGTACGGCCTATGTCTACATTGATGCAGAGTCAGGTAGAGATAGCGAGGTCATACTTACCATTTAATTCGGCCCAGCATCCTATGATCCTATCCTAGGACTGCGCTACTATTATCAATGATTTTCAACTGTATTACCAAAGCTACCTATACAAATATGCTTGGCCCTGCTTGAAGTGTGCTTTGGAGTGAGCTGCTTAAATGTGTTCCTATTTAAACTAGAAAAATTGCACTCTTCGCTGAAGTCCCCTGACCTGAACTGCTTTACTTGCCAATGGATCTGTAATTCTTTTAAGCTAGTCTTGTGATCCAGACACCCCTGCCAAACAGCACAGCCAAGCCTGTGAGTGGCACAGCAGCAGCAGCACAGCTTGGTCAGGAACACACCCCAGCCTGCTTACTGGACAAGCAAAGGAGCCACAGCACTCTGATGAGCCATCATTATTCATTCTGCTACCTCTGATCACTCCTTCTGTCAGCATGTTCCTTGTAAGCACAACCTGAGCGGCTCCTAGTTCTGACCCTTCCTCTAGCCTGAGTGCTACTGTACATCGGATCACAGAAGGTTGATATAAAGTTAACAAAGGAAACAATTAATGCACATAAACCAACATTCCCTAAGATAACTGGTAAATTTATCCAAAATGAAGGTCTCCTTAAAAAAACATATTGAGGCTCTGACTGGCCAGTTTTTTACCAATGGTGACAGCTGGATCCAGTCTATAACCCAGTGGCTTTGGTTTCTGCAAATTTAATGCCATCCCATAGTGTAAAACCACTTAATACCTTTATTTTGGGGAAATATCTAATGGCTTTTGTGTCTTACCTGTGGATATCTATACAACCCCAAAATGTGAGCCATGAGGATGGAGAATGTGGACGTTGAATGGCCGATGATGGCAGCCAGTGGTGGACGGTCACGACAGCAGTAGTTGGGTACAACCCAATCGTGACCCGTCACCATCCACAGGGTGCCCTCTAGCTCCCTCTGCAGTACAGTGCAGGAATCATAAGCGTAGAAGCCCAGAGTGATATTGGGAAGAAGATTGACGCTTTGGTTGATCTCCTCAAGAGCGAACCTCATAGCCTGCAACAGCTGGTACTGTTCAGAGAGGAACCTGAAAATGAAGCATGAAACAAATGTAAGAGAAAAAAAACCCTTTTTCATTAATTGTAATATTTCAACAGCTGGAACATATCACTATAAAAACATATAAACAACAAAAAAAAGATGTACAGTATAACCCAGACTAGAAGAGGGACAGGAAAAAGGGACAAGTGTAAGGAAAAAAATGTTTTTATTAATTGTAATATTTAAACAGCTGGAAAATATCACTAACAAACAATAAAAAAACAGCTTGATGACCTCATTAATCAACTGCTGCTCCTTCATTGTCCAATCACTGTCTGGGGGTCAGGAAGGTTACTTACAATATAACTACAAAGTCAGGTTACCAATGCTATTTGGCATTGCGGTATGAGTCTCAAAACAGCCCTCATATACAGTATGTATTTCATCTGTGTATTTAGCTGCTTGCATGTTCAACTTTAACCCTGGGGCACTGTTTAGATTGTTGGCGCTATGTTTGCATTGGCTGGCTAGAGAACCTACCAGGTTCAATGGTTTGTAGGTGACATACTGCATACCATGGCTTCTATTCTGCTCCTTAGTGAAGTGGTGTGTAGTTTTGTATTGTGGAAAGCAAAGTGAAAGATGCCAAACCACCTCCAGGACCTGTGTTTAGGGGCTTTGGGCTGGTGTCAATGGGCAAATGCATTTGACATAAGTTTGAGATGCTTCTTAGATCATTCAGAGTTCAGTGACAGGTGCATCAACCAGCAGTTGATCGGTTACTGACTTGCACTTGACCTGCTTCTATTTTGCATCAACCTGCAGTTGACTTTCTTCTGGCATGCATTGGACCTGCTTCAAAGTTGTATAAACTTGAAGTTTATCTCCTTCTGACCTGCTTCTAAGTTGTAACAAATTGCTTCTGACCTGCACATGACCTACTTCTAAGTTGTACCAACCTGCAGTTGACCTCCTGCTGGCCTACACTTGACCTTCTTCTATGTTGCCTCAACCTTCAGCTGGCCTCCTTTTGACCTGCACTCGACCTGCTTCACCTGCTTCTAAGTTGCAGCAACTTGCATTTGACCTCCTTCTGAGTCTGCGCTTAACTTGCAGTTGACTTTTTCCTAATTGATGAGCTGCTTTCAAATAACTGTTGACTTGTATGGGGAGAAAATAACTTCTGATGTCAATGAAGACTCATCAGTGCTGGTCCTTATACAAGCTTTTCCATTATTTGTTTCCCTCAGGAAAGGAAGGGGTAGCGAGAGATTAGACTCATTTAGGTGAAGTCCATAACACAACTTGTAACGGGCCAGAGATACCTTCTGCCAATGCTGTAACTTTCAAATCACTTAAAAGCTTTATTTCCATCCATTGGTAATAAATAATTATGGACCCACAGAATGGTGTGAGATTCCACACACAGCCTCATGACCATACACAGAACTTCCATGACTTGTCTTACATTGTGCAAATATCTGCGGGGGGTTTCTCTTGAAAGGTGACTTCTTGGTAAAGAGGGTTGACATTGAGGGGAACCACAGCCCCAATGAGAACATCTCCAGGTACCAATATCCCGCTGGGAGACAAGTCTGTTGGGTTACCATCTGAGTAGGAGACCGGGACATTGTACAGGACAACGAGGTGCCAGAGCGTTTGGTACAGATGGGACTTCAACCTGCAAAAACAAAAAAGGACCTGTTGATTTTTCAAATATGTCATTTATCAGTTAAAAACCAGCCAGGTATGTGATCTTTTAGCCCACACATTTTCTATAACTTTTTTATATGTACTGCATGTCAGCGTGCTGGTGGGGTCTACTGCACGCATACACCTCACCTGGAGGCGTGCTTGTTAACACGTTGAAATTAGTTAGATAGGTGTTGTCCCAGATAGGAGGGTTGGGGTTAACTTAGTTCCAGGGTTTTTTGTTTCGCGGGATCTCTAGGTCCGACCTACTACTCCAGGGGGTACAAAAAGGGACGGTGTTCCAGAGTCAGGGAGCCCTCGGAAAAAGGGAAAGCAGTAAAGAGAGAGAGCCCCTGAGGAATTCTTGGAAGCCACAATGCCGCCTAAGAGATGAGGAGTCCTGCCACAGGTTTATTGGCCCTGAGGATGTGAAATCCAGACACCAGCTGCTGGGGTGTTGCACTGATGGACCCTTATTCACATGGACTATTCCTTTTGCAGGTACCCTGGGGCAGCACATAGCTTGAGTAGGAGTAGGCAAGTAGGGACTTAGGGAAAATGACTGTTTTGTCTGATCTTTAGACTTTTCCAAAGATCCTGTTAAAAGAAAAGTGTTGAGATTTTGTCTTCTGCTTGGTCTGAAGTCCTTTAACCTCCCTGGCGGTATTCCTGAGTGTAGCTCGGGGTAAACGTTCAGTACCAAAATCGGTAACCCCGAGCTATGCTCGGGAATACACTGCAGCGTTGCTCTGGGATCCCTTGAGCACTTACCTTGTCCTTCACTCCCGCAATGTCCCCCCTGCAGTGTCCCCAGCCATCTCCTCCGGCCAATGCCGGCATCCGTCTTCCGTGTTCCGGTCCCTGCGAGCGTCGGGACGTGACATTTACTAAATACACTAAAATCACATAGTATAACATTCCTGTATCAAACCATTTCACATACATTGTGTCCCGAGTGCTTTGTCCGGCGCCCTGCCTGCATTTTTATTGTTCTTTCTGCCTGGAAACTGAGAAACGTCCATGGCGTCCAAAAAGCGTCCCTTTAGGTCAAAAGCGGTTTTAGACCGGCTAGAGAACAGCGATAGTAAATCAGAACCACTTGCAGAATTGAGTGATAATGATTTGTGGGTGAAATTCATCATCAGACACTGAAAACGATTCTGCGACTGAGCTCAGCGATGTGCGAACTTGGCGCTCTATTTCACATTTCAGTGTTTTTGGTTTGATTACATTATTGAAATAAATGTATTATATTATTATATTTTATGATTATTTATTATAATTTATGATTTTGTGTTTCAAATTTTATCATACCCGGGATGTTTACTAGACTCTTGTTCGGACAGATTTCAGTGAGTTATTCCTAAGAATTACAGGCCTACAATAAAAAAACAACATATTTCCATGCAAAAAAATGTACCGCTTTGAGCACAGAAATACTGACATAATCAGACCGCTAGGGAGGTTAAAGGAGTGTAATGCAAGTAACTAGCACCTTGAGTCTAAGGTTTGGGTCATTTAATACAGGGGGTAAGAAGAGTCATTATAGTGCAAGTATCACATGTGGTTTCCATGAGCAACGGAGATATTGTCAGCAAGCAGCCATATGAGTTCTCAGTTAACTCCTCCTTCCCCGTACCTAGTGATCAGGCCTTAAATCTCCTTAATGCTGGTCTGATTCTGGTGATCAGAAGAGAAAGCTAGGGAGGGAACCAAAGCACTGACCCCCTTGCTAGCGGAGGAATTGTCACCTAACCAAGTATCATGATAACCTGTCACCTAACCAGGTAAAAGCTGTAGCTGTTTTTCCTTGTGGTTACTCATTGCAACTATCTCCTCTCCTTTGCCTTGTGAGTTAACCTTTTGTAGTGGTGTTATACGTATCCCATAGTGCTGTTACAGACCCAAGTTCTTTAGGAATACGCCAGAACCCAACATGCACCCCTTGAATAACGTCAGGCCAGGCGAATGGCAATTGAATGACTTTTACTGAAAATCCAGTGCAATATTTACAACAAGAATGAATATCCTTCTCCTAAATACACCTATCTGTGGCCCCAGTGTTCCTGCACAGGTGGAGTCCTGAGGGAAAGAGTTCATACCAGGGGCGGACTGACCATTTGGAAACTTGGGCACTGCCTGAGGGCCCGGGGTCAGTAGGAGGCCCCATGAGATGCCCCTGGTACCTTTTTCATAGGCTTTTTTGAGTTTGGGCAACGACACAGGGGCCCCATGATCCCCTACTGCCTGGGGGCCCCATGAGTTGTCAGTCCGCCCCTGGTTCATACTTGTCTAAACTCGAATGGAGAAGTCCATGATTTGGTGTGTCCCAATGAGCAGATGTTCCACAGGTGGACCACAGGTCCAAGCAGACCTCTGCAAGGTTCCCCTTCTCTTTCAAGGATTCTCTCCCTGCAGAAAGGCTTCTGCTCTCCAGATGTGCATGCATGTAAGGGGGAAACATAGCCAGAGGCAGCCTCCGATAGTGTAATTCTGTTTTTATTCAAAGATAAAGAGGATAAGAGGATAATTGTTTAATTGGGCACAAGAGCATTCATTATTTTGTCATGATTTAATATATTATCATGTTTATTATTATTGTGACTTTTATTGTAACTTTTATCCTGAGCAATGGTCCCCAGTGGTCTGACTATGCTGGCAGATCTCCCACTGCCTGTCCTTGATTTACACATATATTATATTACTATTAACACATCTAATGTCAAAGTTGGTATAGCCAGCTGCTTCAGAAAGTTACCAGAGAGACCCCCAACAAAATTTTACTATAGATACCCATGATTTGTAGGTACCCCCCTGCAGGCAATGGAGCTGATTTATTAAGGCTGTTCAATTTGCAAGGGAATTTGGCCGAGAGCTTAGCAAAGAACACACAAAAACACGCAAGGAAAATAAAAAATACTGCATTTTTGCTTGCATATGATTGGATGATGGAAGTCAACAGAGCTTCACGTCATTTGCTAAGCTCTGGGGCAAATTCCCCTGCAAAGTGCAACTTCCCTTGCAGAGTGGACAGTCTATTTGTCTTTAGTAAAACAACTATAATGAGACGTTGGTAAAGGCCTAATATGACCTAAAATATGTTCATAGGTTCCTATGCACCTACCTCATTCTGTCCGTCTCCCCTGTACTGCATACACCACCTGCCCCTTATATAAGATTCATACAGGTAAACAATATCACCCCCTCCCTCTCCTGACTACAGTCCATGGTGGTTACCTTGGTTTGTCCTGGATAATTACCAAGGCCCATGTGGATTTTGAAGCATGGGGACAATTAATAACTCAATATCATACAATGGATAATGCAGGTATCATCTTGTGAATGATTAAGCCTAAATATTCAACCTGGTGTATATTCACATTATAAATGTGACCATGGGTGAAAGGAAAATGTAACTGGATTTTAATTGTTATTTTACATACAGAACAAAACTCAAAATGAACTATTTGTAATCCTTATGCTGCTTGTATTAACAAATAGATAGGAAAGTATATTATCCATTTGCAGACTGCCCACTGCACTTATACTGCGTCAGGGCGACCGCACTGTGCCAGATCACGTACATGTACCTGGTCTGATAATGCTGGGTAGGGGCACACCACCCCGGCTATGCTGTGCTGTGATTCGGTAGAGTGCATGTGGCACTACCCCCTTAGGAGTCTCTAAGTTTTTGGGTCCCCTTACAGTCCTGCACAGCAAGGCAACACTTGTCTTCTTGCGCTACACTTGCACATGGAGACAGTAACCAGTCCTTAAGCATGTTTTTGTGATTTTATTATGGGGTAATAAACTTGAATGGGGTTGAGGGATGCATGGGATGCCCAAGGAACTGTGAACTACGGGGACAAACTATGTACAAGTCTATGGACAGGAAGCAATATCTGTCTCTTCTTTGAGAGCACTCCTGCTCTCCAGTTTACCTCCTCAGACCTCAGATGAATCCTCCTCTTCACTCAGCAGTACTAAGGGTTTTCCCTGGGCAAGGGGATCTAGAAGCTGCCAAAGATTAAAAAGTCCCGGCCGAGGAGTTAGTTGGGTTCCCCACCTGACTACCCTCTCCTCTTATTCCAGGGGGTTACTCACTCTGTCCTTCCTGATAGCTTTATGGGTTGGTGGCTGCCTTCAGGCCTTCTGCTGGACTGGCTCCTTTTTTTCTGATCAGGCTGTCCCTCCTAGTAGATGGTGGCACAGTGGAAGTCCTCTCTTCTAGAATCAGCCGGCCTGTAGGTAGGCCCCTTCCCTGAGTTCCCTCCCAGGCTCCACACTTCAGCCTCCTACACCATCTTCTACCTAACACACACCGACTGCTTTCTGCTGATCAGGTTCCATCATATCTGAGGGCTCTCCTGACCCCATGCCAAGCCTCCTGATTGGGGATTGGTCAAGGTCTCTCAGGCATGCAGGTTAGCCCTTCCTCACCCCCACACACTGCCTTCTAGAAACTTCTCAAGTCTCTAGAACAGGGGAAAGTATCAGGGAACCGATCTGCAGAGCCCTGAGCCAAGGTGACCTGGCTGACTCACAACCAGGCTGCTATTCAGCTTCTGCGTAAAAAACCTAGCTAGCTCCCACTAACTAACTTGACTGCCAGCAACACTAACACAGACAAACTATAACCGCCATTACTAGTAAAGTGTCTGAATGGCTCAGTATCTGTTAGGATCCGCCAGGCGGAGCCCTCCGTCTGCCAGCTGGTAGACCTACCCAGAGCGTGGGGTCTAAGCCCGGGCTGTGCTTTCACCAGGGCCCCTGATGGTGGGGATGGACTTGAAACAGTCCCGGGCCAGGTCACGACCTCTGAGCGGGCCACCAGCGGCCGAGGAGGCCTCCGGGGATGTATGTAGGTACCAGGAGAGCCAGCTGTGAAGAGGATGGCGGCCCCAGCAGGGTGGTACGGATAGTGGCCCCGTGGGGTAAGCGGGGTACCGAATCGGCGGGCTAGGAGTAGTCGGGTCACACGCAGGGTCAGCCGGGTAAATCAATCCGTAGGAGCAGTCGGGACAAGCCGAGTCAAAACGCAGGAGCAGGCAGAATAGTCAGAACAAAGCCGGGTCAAATCACAGGAGCGGGTAGAATAGTCAGAACAAAGCCGGGTCAATCTCAGGGGCAGGCAGCGTAGTCAGGGTCAAAAACAGGGTCACAGCAGGAGCAGGTATTCAGGATCACACATAGACCTTGCGGCAATTTGTGACAGTGCAGGGCATCTTTAAATTGTGCGCCCTGCACTGTCATTGGCTGGCTAGGACGCGCCCCCGGCTGTCATTGGACGCCTGAGGCGCGCCCGCGGTTTCTACTGCGCATGCGCGGCGTCCTGTCAGCCGCGGCTCGCCGGGACCTAGTTCCTGTGTCCCGGCGTGATCTGCCGCCAATGCGCATGCGCGGGGGACAGAGCCGCGATTGCGGCAGACGGAGCCGGGATCCCTGACATTGCCCCCCCCCAACGGGCACCCTCCGGGAGCCCCACTGATCTCTCCACCGCGGGTGAGCACGAAAAAACTCCCGGATGAGCCTAGGCGCGTGAACGTCCTGGGCGGGTTCCCAGGAGTTCTCCTCAGGACCATAACCCTTCCATTTTATCAGGAACTGAGTCTGGCCCCCCCTCCTTCGGCAACTGAGGATAGCTTCCACCTCAAATTCCTCCTGGTCACCTATGGCGATTGCCTCGGGAGGTCTGGATTCTCGGTCTGGGAAGGGATCCGGTCTGGACGGCTTCAGGAGAGATACATGAAACACAGGATGTATTTTGAAAGTCTGCGGAAGCTCGAGTTCGTAGGCCACCTCGTTGACCATTCGTTTAACAGGAAATGGGCCAATGTACTTGGGTCCCAGCTTCTTTGAGGGGCACAGCATCTTCAAGTTGGCTGTTGCCAGCCAAACCAGATCTCCTGGTCGAAGCAGTAAATCTCCTCTTCTCTTTCTGTCGAAAGCCTTCTTACTGTCCTCCTGGGCCTTAGCGATGGCTTCCTGAATAGTCTTGTTGTTGACGGAAAAGAAGTTCAAGATGTCCTGCGACGCCGGTACCAGATTTTCAGGCATTAGATCAGGGAGGAATGTGGGGTGATACCCGTAATTAGAAAAGAATGGCGATTGACCCGTAGCTGAGTGACTTGAGTTGTTGTATGAGAACTCCGCAGAAGGCAACAACGTCAGCCAGTCATCCTGGAGATAGGAGGTGTAGCATCGTAAATACTGTTCCAGCGTTTGGTTGGTCCTCTCGGTTTGACCGTTGGTCTGCGGGTGGTAGGCGGACGAGAGCGACAGCTTGATTCCCAGCGCTTTACATAGGGCGTTCCAGAACCTGGAGGTGAATTGCACCCCCCGATCCGACACAATGTCTTCGGGAACTCCATGAAGCCTTACCACTTCCCGAATGAAGATCCGTGCCGTTTCCGGTGCCGATGGGGTCTACTCCAGGGGCACGAAATGCGCCATCTTCGAGAAGCGGTCGACGATCACCATTATCGCCGTGTGGCCTTGGGATGGTGGGAGTTCGACCACAAAATCCATGGCTATCATTTGCCAGGCCCGCTTGGGTATAGGTAATGGACGTAACAATCCCCATGCCCTACTCCTGGAGGGTTTGTTCCTTTGACAGGTGGGACACGTCCGGACGTAACGCTCACAATCCTTGATCATATCCGGCCACCAGAACGAGCGCCGTAGCAGTTCTAGAGTCTTCGTCACCCCGAAGTGACCTGCCATTGGATGGTCGTGGCAATGCCCTAGGACCAAGGTTCGCACCTCTTCTGAGACCATGATTCGGTCTTCCTTCCAAAACAGGCCACCGTGGCTCTGGAGGGGTGAACCAGACGGAACGGGTAGTCTTACCGAAGCATCAAGAAGCCGGGAGCGCAGTTCCGTTTGTAGCGCGAGGAAGCTTCCAGAAGGCAGGATGGTGTCTGGTACCGCAGCGTCGTCGGGGTCCTCAAACATGCGGGACAGGGCGTCTGGTTTGGTATTCTTAGTACCGGGTCGGTACGTTATATGGAATGAGAATCGAGAAAAGAAAAGAGCCCATCTCGCTTGGCGTGGTCTCAGTCGTTTTGCCGTCCTTAAATATTCTAGGTTTTTGTGATCTGTAAATATTAGGATGGGGTGAGTGGCCCCTTCCAGTAAATACCTCCATTCTTCCAGAGCGGTTTTAATGGCCAGGAGCTCCCGATCTCCAATGTCATAGTTGCGCTCCGCTGGTGTCAGCTTCCTGGAGAAGAACGCCACAGGGTGCAGTAGTTCCTTGGTACCATTCCTTTGGGACAGAACCGCTCCTACCGCGTTTTCGGAGGCGTCAACTTCCAACACATATGGGAGCGAAGAATCCGGATGGCAGAGAATGGGAGCAGAGGTGAACAGTCTCTTGAGCTTATCGAAGGCCGACTGAGCTTCGGAGGTCCACTTAAAGCGGACCCCTTGTTTCGTCAGTTGCGTGATCGGGGAGACCAGACCGGAGAAGTTCCTAACGAATTTTCTGTAAAAATTAGCAAAGCCGATGAAGCGCTGTACCCCCTTTTTGTCGGCGGGTATTGGCCAATCTAAGATCGCCGTGACCTTCTGGGGATCCATCGCGACCCCCGCGGAAGAGAGAACCAGTCCCAAGAATGTGATTTCGTGCTGTTCAAAACAGCACTTTTCAGCCTTAGCGTATAGCCCGTGTTGGCGCAACCGTTCTAAGACCCGTGACACGTGACCCCGATGAACCTCCAGTGAGGGGGAAAAAATTAGGATGTCATCCAAGTAAACTACCACGAAAATATCAAGAAAGTCGCGAAAAACATCATTGATAAAATGCTGAAAAGTCGCCGGGGCATTACAGAGCCCGAACGGCATCACCAAATATTCGTAGTGACCGAATCTTGTACGGAACGCCGTTTTCCACTCATCCCCCTCCCTGATACGAACAAGGTTATAGGCCCCCCGCAGGTCTAATTTAGTGAAAATCGTTGCTGATCTCAGTCTCTGGAGGAGCTCGGGGACTAGGGGTAAGGGATAACGATTCTTTACCGTAATTTTATTTAGGTCACGATAGTCTATGCAGGGCCGTAATGATTTGTCCTTCTTCTCTACAAAGAACAACCCGGCCCCGGCTGGGGATGTGGAAGGACGAATAAAGCCCTTCCGAAGGTTTTCGTCGATATATTCCCTCAGCACCCCCGATTCCATTTCGGACAAGGGGAAGATACGGCCGAAAGAGATTTCCGACCCGGGTAGGAGGTCAATGGGGCAGTCGTAGGGACGGTGTGGAGGTAGAACGTCAGCTCCCCGCTTACTAAAGACGTCCAAGAAGTCATGATAGGCCGGAGGAATCACCTGGGATAGATTGGTGTCTCCGTCCAAGCACAGGAGGAACCGGGGAACCATGGGTCCTGTGACGTGGCAGTGACTCAAACAATAGGGTGACCGAAAATGAATCGTTCCCTTTTCCCAGTCAATCTGGGGGTTATGGGCCCTCAGCCAAGGGAGCCCCAGAATGACTGGAAAAAGGGGGGAGGCGATGGCATCCAAACGGAGGAACTCCTGGTGATGGTCTGCCATAGTGGTGAAAATGGGTGGCGTTTCCTGGTCCACCACCCCAGATTTTATACTGGACCCATCTGCCAAGAAAATGTTGAACCCCCTTTCTTTGGTCTGGAGAGGGATTTTTTGCCGGTGGGCAAAAGTCAGATCAATAAAACAGCTACAGGCTCCTGAGTCAACGATCGCGGTCACCGACAATATTCCTCCGGGGAGCTGTAAAGACACAGGAATGGCCAGGTAACTAGACTGATCATCCCTGCCTGCAGGTAAGGAACAAGAAACGGGTGTGGACTTACTCGTTTTTGCAGGACAGGAGCGCACCTGGTGACCAGCTTCCCCGCAGTACAGACACAGGTTCAGTGAGCGCCTCCTCTGGCGTTCCTCGACCGATAAGTGGGAACGGGCCAGTCCCAGTTGCATGGGTTCCGAGTTGTCTCCCATCTCCGTGTTTCGCGGATGGTTCCCTGGGGCTGGAGTTGTATCTCTTGATGGAATCCATGCCACCCTTTGACCCTGGCCGCTCCTTTCCTGTCGACGTTCCCTTAGTCTACGGTCAATTTGAATGGCCAATTCAATCAATCTTTCCAGGGAGTCAGGTAGGCCTACTCGTGCGAGTTCGTCCTTGAGAGGCTCAGACAGTCCAATGCGGAACTGGTGACATAAAGCCGCATCGTTCCATCTGGTGTCTGCCATGCTACGCCTAAAATCGGACGCGTATTCTTCCGCTGCCCGGCGGCCCTGTCGCAGAGAGTATAGGGTAGCCTCTGCGGAAGCAGCCCGCTGAGGGTCGTCATACAAAACGGCCATGGCCTGAAAGAACTCGGTCACGGAGTCAAGATGGGGGTCGCGCCTCTCCATCAGACGGTGGGCCCAATCCTGGGGCTCATCCTGAAGGAGAGAGACTATAAATCCCACCTTGACGGTCTCGGAGGAGAATGTGCGAGGCTGCAAGTTAAAATATAGTGTGCAAGCGTTCCGAAAGGCTCGGAAACGGCTCCGGTCCCCACGGAACCGCTCCGGCAGGGGAACGCGGGGTTCAGGAGCTAAGGGTGTGGCAACCGCTCCGGATACCGGGGTAGCGGGAGGTTCCACAGACGGGGAACTCTGAACAGGGGGAGTCTGGGGGGCTAATGTCTCCATGCGGTCTTCCAGTCGGGCGCAGCGACTGTGGAAGTTCTGGAAAGCCTGGGTCAAAGTTGCCAGGTGCTGGCAAATATCCTCTAGGGACGCCGGTCCACTTCCTGGCTCTGTCATGGCCGCAAGGTACTGTTAGGATCCGCCAGGCGGAGCCCTCCGTCTGCCAGCTGGTAGACCTACCCAGAGCGTGGGGTCTAAGCCCGGGCTGTGCTTTCACCAGGGCCCCTGATGGTGGGGATGGACTTGAAACAGTCCCGGGCCAGGTCACGACCTCTGAGCGGGCCACCAGCGGCCGAAGAGGCCTCCGGGGATGTATGTAGGTACCAGGAGAGCCAGCTGTGAAGAGGATGGCGGCCCCAGCAGGGTGGTACGGATAGTGGCCCCGTGGGGTAAGCGGGGTACCGAATCGGCGGGCTAGGAGTAGTCGGGTCACACGCAGGGTCAGCCGGGTAAATCAATCCGTAGGAGCAGTCGGGACAAGCCGAGTCAAAACGCAGGAGCAGGCAGAATAGTCAGAACAAAGCCGGGTCAAATCACAGGAGCGGGTAGAATAGTCAGAACAAAGCCGGGTCAATCTCAGGGGCAGGCAGCGTAGTCAGGGTCAAAAACAGGGTCACAGCAGGAGCAGGTATTCAGGATCACACATAGACCTTGCGGCAATTTGTGACAGTGCAGGGCATCTTTAAATAGTGCGCCCTGCACTGTCATTGGCTGGCTAGGACGCGCCCCCGGCTGTCATTGGACGCCTGAGGCGCGCCCGCGGTTTCTACTGCGCATGCGCGGCGTCCTGTCAGCCGCGGCTCGCCGGGACCTAGTTCCTGTGTCCCGGCGTGATCTGCCGCCAATGCGCATGCGCGGGGGACAGAGCCGCGATTGCGGCAGACGGAGCCGGGATCCCTGACAGTATCTTTGATCAGATCACAACTATACTAGGGTCCCCTATAGTATAGGTGTCTCCAAAAACTCAGTGTTAGCAGAAATAGGCCCCAATACCTGCCAGCACTTTTGTTTAGCCCACCGCCTCCCCCCCCCCCACCAAAAAAAAGTGCAGTGTCAGTGAATCACTGTCACTTCTGCTACATTGTACACAAAATTGCAGCGTTAGTAAGATCAGGCCTGATCTTAGCACTAGAAGGTGAATTTTATTCATAGTGGTTCAAGCAGTCCCTGGCAGCCAGGAGGTCTTTTTCCCATATGTCATGCTAGGTACCTAGAAATTTAGTGGCCAAAACGTCACACTTGTGAAGAGACCTACAGGATTCTGAGTATGTCAGATGAAAGCGAAGGGGAAGCCTCAATGACAGACTCTGCCTAAGAATATGAACCTGTAGAGAGCAGGCATACCCCACTCCATGCCCAGGTTGCTGAGGTGTTGGAATTGCATGAAAATTCTCATATGCAGCAGCAGGCCAGTACTAGAACCTCACTACCTTTCAGTGAGCTGGTGAGCACCAGCGGTCTAGTATATCTTGGCCTTTACACACCAACATTGTAGTATCTCATGATGATGTGGGAAGTCCCAGAAGTGCAGTCCAAGCTGTTGAGGTGGCTAACACTAGTAGTGTCCCACAGCCACCAAGAATTCCAACGCAAGCCTACAAATCCTGATTGGCAGCCCACAGATTCAGCAGATTTTTTTGAGTTGTTTTCACAGCTATATATAAAAATATATGCCGAAGCATAGGAGCAATCCAGCCACTGGCCACCCCAGGCTCCCATGCTTGGGTATAAATGTTCTTTTTTTTAAAATGTGGATGAGAAATCTCAACTAGCAGTGCTGCATGCACTGATGTATATTCTGAGAGCAAGACCTTGTTGCTGTCAGAATAAATAGGTGCTGCAGCTGAATGGCATTCCTGCAAAGAAAACAACAATGGTTAACAATAAAACAGTAACAATAGAACAGTAATTCAATAAAACAACAACTCTTTTATTGAAATCTGTGCCAAAAATATTATAAAATATATATGCCAAAGCATTGGCGCGATCCACCCACTGGCCACCCCAGGCCCTTATGCTTGGGCATATATGTTGTTTTTCAACTGCGGATTAAAAATGTAATCCAAAAGCACTGCACACACTGCCGTATATTCTGAAAGCAAGACCCTGTTGCTGTCAGAATAAATATATTGGTGATGCAGCTGAATGGCAAAGAAAACAACAATGGTTAACAATAAAACAGTAACTCAATTAAACAACAATTTATTTTTTATTTATTTATTTACTTTTTACCTTTTTAAGACTTTTTTATTTTCTTTTTAAACTTTTAACTTTTTTTTGTACTTTTTTTTTAAACAGTACACATTCCAGAATATTAGGGCCTCTCAAAATGCGATTTGCCAGTTTTTTGACTACCTAACATCTTTCGAGACCCTGTGTAAATATGCGCCCTAGACTGTGCCATGCTGTACCCACTCCACTAGCGTGTGGTAGTGATGGAAGCAGTCTTTGAGGCAGAGACCAGGTTGGCCAGCATATCACCACATCAGAAGCACAGATATACGTATATTTAAGTGATTTGTGCAGGGAGTCCACCCTGTAGCAGTAAAACTGCTATGGGGCAGTGGAAAACTGGTTAATTTACTAGTCCCTCTAACATCACCCTCTCCACAAAGTGACAATGCTGCTTTCCAAGTGTGGCTACATTGCTCCTCCATAGCTACAGTTGTACTCAAGTTTGCTAGTGGTTAGACCATTATTTGCTACTTACCTGTGACACAAGAAGCGTTAAATTAATTGAATGCAATGCTGGGCTGTAGTGGCCATTTTGGGGAAGTCTCAGTGGGGAATTTTGGAGAAGACCATGAACAATGCTTGGCTATGGAGTGTCTTCAACCCTGAGGATGGCCATTGTGATTGAGTCAATATGTATGCTGGATGGATTGTAATTAGCTGAAAGAGGACACATAGGAAGGGGATATGGACTGGTGGGCATCCAGGGACCAAACAGCTTGCTGGGAGGAACTGAGACATGTGGGGAACGTAGTTCCAGGGAGAGTGAGCCTTTGTTGGTTCTGGTACTAAATATCCCAGCATTACTACAGTTCTGTGGAGAGGAAAAGGAACGTCCGTTCCCGGGCTTGTGGCTGATGTGGTGAGGAAATGTGGGAGACTGTGCTCCAGGCTGTTAGTAAAGCATTTTGACACCGCAACAGAGATGCAGAGAGGTGGAGTAGCATACATCTCCTGACACATGAGAAGGTCACTGTCATTGGCTGGTGATGCCACATGATCATTATTATTATTATTATACAGTATTTATAAAGCACCAACAGTTCGCTCTACGCTGTACATCACAATGGGAGACAATACATGAGACAGTACAATAACAATACAATGCGATACACGAGGGCTTCGAGGGTCCTGCTCCTCGGAGCTTACAATCTAGGAGGGAGGGGATAGTGGTACAGGAGGAAAAGCTGTGGGGGATGGAGTGGTAGGAAGAGTGGAGGAGGTCAGCAATTAGCAGGGGGTGGGGTAGGCTTCCCTGAAGAGGTGGGTTTTCAGGGTGCAGCTAAAGGAGAGGAGAGTAGGTGATAGTCTGATGGATTGGGGTAGGGAGTTCCAGAGGATGGGTGACGCCCTGGAGAAGTCCTGGAGGCGGCCATGGGAGGAGGAGACCAGGGAACTAGAGAGAAGGAGGTCTTGTGAGGAGCAGAGAGTGCGGTTTGGGTGGTATTTGGATATTAGGTCGGTGATGTAGTTTGGGGCAGTATGATGAACAGCTTTGTACGTCAGTGTTAGGATTTTGAATTTGATCCGTTGGGCAATCGGAAGCCAGTGGAGGGATTGGCAGAGGGAAGTGGCGGAAACGGAGCGGTTGGTAAAGTGGATGAGTCTGGCTGCCGTATTCAGGATCAACTGAAGCGGGGATAGCCTGCAGTGAGGGAGGCCAGTGAGGAGGGAGTTGCAGTAGTCCAGTCGTGATATGATGAGGGAGTGGATGAGCTGCTTAGTGGTTTCTGGGGTTAGGAAAGTGCGTATTTTGGCGATGTTGCGGAGGTGGAGTCTGCATGAGTTCGTTAGTGATTGGACTTGGGGCTGGAAGGATAGATTGGAGTCAAGAATGACACCAAGTACTCTGGCCTGCATGGCGGGTCTGATGGTGGCATTGTTGGACGTGATGGAGAAGTCAGTAGGGGGTGGTGTGCGGGCTGGAGAGAATGCTGCTGCCACTGACACAATTAAACCACAGAGAGAAAAATGAAGAAGACCAGCTATCACCCTAGGAGTTGGTTAGAGACTGTAAGCCAAATCCCACTATAACTTATTAAGGCAAAACAGTAATGTTTGTTCGGGACAGTGCAGGCACCTACAGTGCCTTGAAAAAGTCTTCATAGCCCTTGAAATTTTCCACATTTTGTCATGTTATAATCAAAAACATAAATCTATTTTATTAGGATTTTATGTGATAGACCAACACAAAGTGGCACATAATTGTGAAGTGGAAGGAAAAATGGTAAATGGTTTTCAACATTTTTTACAAATAAATTTCTGAAAAGTGTGGGGTGCATTTGTATTCAGCCTCCTTTACTCTGATACCCCTAACTAAATTGAGAAGTCACCTATTTAGTAAATAGAATCCATCTGTGTGTAATTTAATCTCAATATAAATACAGCTGTTCTGTGAAGCTCTCAGAGGTTTGTTAGAGAAATTTGGTGAACAAACAGCATCATGAAGGCCAAGGAACACACCAGGCAGGTCAGGGATAAAGTTGTGGATACGTTTAAAGCAGGGTTAGGTTATAACAGGCCGGTCAAGGACAGCATTCATCAGAGAAGCGTCCAAGAGGCCCATGGGAACTCTGGAGGAGCTGCAGAGATCCACAGCTCAGGTGGGAGAATCTGTCCACAGGACAACTATTAGTCATGCACTCCACAAATCTGGCCTTCATGGAAGAGTGGCAAAAAGAAAGCCATTGTTGAAAGAAAGCCATAAGAAGTCCCATTTGCAGTTTACGAGAAGCCATGTGGGGGACACAGTAAACATGTGGAAGAAGGTGCTCTGGTCAGATGAGACCAAAATGTAACTATTTGGCCTTAAAGCAAAACGCTATGTGTGGTGGAAAACTAACACTGCACATCACCCTGAACAAACCATCCCCACCGTGAAACATGGTGGTGGCAGCCTCATGTTGTGGGTTATGCCTTTCTTCAGCAGGGACAGGGAAACTGGTCAGAGTTGGCGGGAAGATGGATGGAGCCAAATACAGAGCAATCTTAGAAAAAAAATTTGTTACAGTCTGCAAAAGATTTGAGACTGGGGCGGAGGTTCACCTTCCAGCAGGACAACGACCTGAAACATCCAGCCAGAGCTACAATGGAATGGTTTAGAGCAAAGCATATGTTGGAATGGCCCAGTCACAGTCCAGACTGAAATCCAATGGAGAATCTGTGGGCAGACTTGAAAATTGCTGTTCACAGACGCTCTCCATTTATTCTGACAGAGCTTGAGCGATTCTGCAAAGAAGAATGGGCAGAAATGTCCTTCTCTAGATGTGCAAAGCTGGGAGAGACATCCCCAAAAAGACTTCCAGCTGCAATTGCAGCAAAAGGGGGTTCTAGAAAGTATTGGCTGAACACAAATGCTACCACACTTTTCACAGATTTATTTGTCAAAAATTTTGAAAAACATTTATGATTTTCCTTCCACTTCACAATTATGCGCCACTTTGTGTTGGTCTATCACATCAAATCCCAATAAAATACATTTACATTTTTTGGTTGTAACATGACAAAATGTGCAAAAATTTCAAGGGGTATGAAGACTTTTTCAAGGCACTGTATACCAGGGTAGGAGGAATTTTACTACTTCAAGGCCGTATTTGGGCCCCAACGTACTGGCCAGTGGGGAAAGTGTTTGATAATGACTATCAAACTATTATCTTTGCCATTAAATAGAACCTTACTAAGTATAGGGTTTAGGGGTCATGCTCTGATCTGTTTGCTTATTACCAACTGAATACTCTTTTTTGCTACAATTTTACTTATTTGTTTGATGGCTTATTGTCATTTAGCTTCCTTTGGTTATTGTAAAATTATATGTATTGTTGCAATAAATATCCCCTTTTTAGCCCAGGTGTGTCAGAGAGCATGGTGCCGCTTACAGAGTTGTGGGCTCTGGGAACAGGGGACTCAAGAATACAATGGCTCCTTTGAGGGTAAGAGCTACACAGTGGAGGAGTGAGAGTAGCCACCCTAAGGACTCATGTACACTGCAGCTGATAAACTCACGTTCAGGAGCTGTTCAGCGTTTTTTTTCAGCAGCCCTTGAACTCACCCTAATGTTTACCTATGTGTACATGTACACATCTTCGTTTACAGTCGTTTACAGGCATTTATCAGCACTTCAAACGCAAACCGCTTATAAACGTGGCTAAACGCGGCAAATCGCGTTTATAAGCATTTGCATCTGAATTTTTTATTTATCTCTTCCAGTTCCCGATGCTGTCCAGAGCCTTTTTTCATCATGAAAAATGCATGCAAAGCGTTTTCAAGGTGCTCAGATGGACAAAACACCGAACACAGGATGTTCCTACCAAGTTTGTCACACGTTGTAATGACCAATTCACACTTCAGACCTCTCCCACCTTTGGAAACAAAAGATATGTTAATGACCATTCACACCTCAAATTCCTTATGCAGACCCCCTGCCAGGTGGCCTTGGTGACTCCCTGCACCAGACACCTTTCCCACCCTTGGAAACAAAAGAAATGTTAATGAGCAACTCACACCTAAGCTAATCTCAACACATACTGTTGTCTCTGCTTCTACTCTCTGTATTTCTCTTAAACAGTCTGAAATAGTTAATAATTTACCACTTTTCAGTGCATTCTGGGCATTTGGGAGGTTCTTCTGTGCTTATCTTTAAAAACGCTTCTAAACGCAAATGCACATAAACACGCATAAACGGGGCTAAACAGACGTTTTTTAACCTATGTTTTCCATTGTTCAGAAGGGGCCTAAGGCAGGAAGTGTGTTACTGCCCATATCACCAGGTGAAATTGAAATGTAAAAAAAAGCTTAAAAGAGGAAAACTGCTACAGCTGTCAAATCTAAGGATTGCTTAACAACTGCACTATATTACATAATTGTTTTGGGGGGTTGACATACACTTTAACTTGTTTGGGAAGCTTCTGTAGCACACTACTAGATAGGTTACTTTTTAGGTTAGGTAAATTTAGTTCTTTAGACTCCTCTGTATTCAGTTGAGCAGCTTGTGATTGCTTTGGGTTGTTCTGGGTCTCACTGGTTGCAGGTTTGACTACTCTCCCCTGCATTCTGGAGGGTTCTGGAATGTAGTGGGCTGGGAGAGTCAGAATATTTATTTGGTCCCAGTCTGTGCTCCCTGTGGGAGGGTGCCCAGTAGGTGGCTGTGGAGTGCATAAACCAGGGCTGGACTGACAACTCATGGGCCCCCCGGGCAACAGGGGATCATAGGGCCCCTGTGTCCTTGCCCAAACTCAAAAAAGCCTATGAAAAAGGTACCAGGAGCATCTCATGGGGCCCCCTATTAACCCCGGACCCTCAGGCAGTGCCTGAGTTTCCAAATGGTCAGTCCGCCCCTGGCATAAACAGCCTAAGAGCTTTTGCAGCTGGGTTTCTGTCCAGAAGTTCACAGCCTGAAGGGATTCTGCAGTCCAGTTGTACTTCTACATTTGCTCATCGAAGTCCCGGCTATGCTAAATCTGGGGGGGCCTGTTCTATGCTCTTCGTGGTCCCAGCTGTCTTAGTGCAGGGGCCTATTCTACTGAATTAAGCTTGGAACTGTGTAAGGGATTTTACTTACCAAATCATCTTTCTACAAAACAAAAAGCATCTTTCTAGCCATTAACAAACACACCATTACTTCTGTTTTTTTGTGACCTCAACTCTAGGCAAAGATTGCATGATCTCATTAGAGACTGTAGAGGGCAGTGCTTTCTCCGAGGGAGATTATCAGTGGTCTTGTATGTCTTCCATTTTCTAATTATTGCTCCCACAGTTGATTTGTTCACACCAAGCTGCTTGCCTATTGCAGATTCAGTCTTCCCAGCCTGGTGCAGGTCTACAATTTTGTTTCTGGTGTCCTTCGACAGCTCTTTAGTCCTCACCATAGTGGAGTTTGGAGTGTGACTGTTTGAGGTTGTGGACAGGTGTCTTTTATACTGATAACAAGTTCAAACAGGTGCCATTGATACAGGTAATGAGTGCAGGACAGAGGAGCCTCTTAAAGAAGAAGGTCCAGGTCTGTGAGAGCCAGAAATCTTGCTTGTTTGTAGGTGACCAAATACTTATTTTCCACCATAATTTGCAAATAAATTCTTTCCAAATCAGCCAATGTGATTGTCTGGATTTGTTTTCACATTTTGTCTCTCATAGTTGAGGTCTACCTATGATGCCAATTACAGGCCTCTCTCATCTTTGTAAGTGGGAGAACTTGCACAATTGGTGGCTGACTAAATACTTTTTTGCCCCACTGTACGTGGCTTATCCAACATTTCAACCCCCCTTCCTTTTAGCGCCTGTCTGGGATTTCTTCAATGGGGGTTCGGACAGAGAGTAGCAACAGCCACACTGTTAGGCCTCATGTACACATGAACTCACCTAGTCGTTAAACTCTTCTGGCAACTAAACACAGCAAAAACGCGTGTAAACGCAGTTCCGCATTTACCCACGTTTAGTGCTTGGACATTTATTAATTTGATTGGCCAGAGTATTTTCCACTGACATGAATAAATACCCAAGCGCTAAACGTGGCTAGCGTTTAGCCGCATTTAGATGCATTCAGACACACTTTGGTCGCGTTTAGCTGTTTTTGGCCAAAACGTTCCTCTCCTGAATGCGATTAACTGCCCCTAAACTCTGCTGCTCCTAAACTCTGGTAAAAGCCTATGTGTACACAGAAACATAGGCTTTTATTGAGTTGAGTTCAGGGGCTTTGGCAAAAAAACGCCAAAAGCTCCTAAATTCACGATTAGGAGCAGCAGTGTACATGAGACCTCTTTCATCCCACCCGGTTAAAACAAAATCTAGGGAGAACACTGAAGAGTCTGTTGTTTCACCCCCTTCCTGCCCAGGCCAATTTTCAGCTTGCAGCGCTATCAAACTTTGAATGGCAATTGCGCGGTCATGCAACACTGTACCCATATGAGTTTTTTTCACACAAATAGAGCTTTCTTTTGGTGGTATTTAATCCCCGCTGGGTGTTTTATTTTTTGCGTTATAAAAAAAAAAATAGCAACACATTTGTTTTTCTTTGTTTCTATTATAAAAGTTTGCAAATAGGTAATTTTTCTCCTTCACTGATGTGCATTGATGAGGCTGCACTGATAGGCAGCATTGATGGGCACTGATAGGCAGCACTGATGGGCACTGATGAGGTGGCATGGATAGGCAACACTGATGGGCACGGATAGGCGGCACGAATAGGTGGCATGGATAGGCGGCACTGATTGGCGGCACTGATGAGGCGACACTGATAGGTAGCACTGATAGGCAGCACTGACAGGCAGCACTGATGGGTGGCACTGACTGGCAGCACTGCTGAACGCTGGTGGCTTGATGGGCACAGGTTGGTGGCACTGCTAGGCACGAGTGGGTGGCATTGATGGGCACAGGTGGGTGGCACTGATGGGCACAGGTGGGCGGCACTGACATGCGGCACTGCTGGGCACTGATCAGTACCCTGATGATTATTGCCGATCTGTTCGCTGCCAATTGCAGGTTCTCGGCAGTACTTTCCTCATGCTGTGACAGCATGAGGAAAGTGCAGCCGAAAACCGGCAACTGTATTTACCTGGTGATCTGCTGTGTCATTGGACACGGCTGATCATGTGGTAAAAGGTCGCCGTGATTGGCCTTTTACCACGTCAATTGATCAGCTGTGTCCGTAGGAAACAGCGATCATGGAGATCGCCGGGTGCACACCCCCGGGACATGCGGGAGGGCGTGTTCTGGAAGGATGTCATATGACGCCCTCCCAGAACTGGACAACCGCGCTGTAGCCGTCATTATAGCGTGGTTGATCTTTTTCACACACATATTTAAGAGATATTTAATAGAAGGCACTTCCCCTTAAACCTCCACACCAAACTCGATCCCATGACTACCTACTACTGGAAATGTCACATTTAGCTTTCTCACTCTACTGGGTCTGGAGAGTTCACGGAATATATGTATGGCTGATATTGGAAGGAGGCACCCAAGCAGGGGCGGACTGACAACTCATGGGGCCCCCGGGCAATAGGTGATCATGGGGCCCCTGTGTCCTTGCCCAAACTCAAAAAAGCCTATGAAAAAGGTACCAGGGGCATCTCATGGGACCTCCTACTGACCCGGGCCCTCAGGCAGTGTCCGCGTTTCCAAATGGTCAGTCTGCCCCTGCACCCAAGTATCCAGGGACATTTATTATTATTATTATTATTATAGAGCATTTATATATTACCAAAGGGTTTACTCAGCGCTGTACATTAGAGTGGGGGACAAGACATGAGACAATACAGTAGCAAAACAATACACGATGCACGAGGGTTAGAGGGCCCTGCCCTTTCGAGCTTACAGTCTAGGGACATCTGTGAGTACAGACCCGAGAGTAGGATCTTGGTGACTTTGAGCTTCTATTATCCTGTTTTTTGCATTAGTCCCAGTGATTGCTCAAATTGGGGACTCTGTTCTTTAGTGGCTGTTGGAGGAACTGTTCTAAAAAGCTTTGTGAAAGTGACAAGTGTCCTTGTCTTTCTATTGTTGTGCCACTGAAGTATCCCACAGCTCCCCACTCCCTGTCCAAGTCCAACTCAAAATAAATCATCAAGAAAGGATACCTCTAGGCTATTTATTGAGCCACTCATGTGCCTGGCTGCGGATACACGAGATTGGGAGAAGACCTTGGTGCAAAAGAGTGAATCCTTCCGGGGTAAGCACTACACTTCCATCTTTAGGATAGCCAATGAAGGGTTCTCCAAACCTTCCATATTGATGGTCTGCAAGTGCAACATTCTACCACAGAGATAACTACAATACAAAACTAATTAAAATATGCAACAGATTATTTCCAGGAATACAATGATTAGAGGAACATTTGAAAGCTTAGTCCCATTTATGGGAATTCTTGGTCTCTCTTGGGCAAACCAGCACAGTTCCCAACAGGATGGATTGAACTCATCTCATTAGCGAGCTATAAAACTCCTCCTGCTCTTGCTGGTTGTAGAGCCAGAGTTTGCCATAGCACCTGGCACGTGTCTGCGATTTATGGACTTCCAGGGGGGGTCAATATTTACTAGTCTTCTTTGGATAGTGAATATCACCATTGAAATAGTGGGCTGCAAGTGTGGATTGCAGTAGGGAGCTCTTCTAGAAATCTGGAGATGAGGTAAGGACATACATATATATCACAGTAGGTTTTTGTTACAGAAACTGGAGAGATTTCTTGTAACATGCATAGCCTGTCTAAAGGAGATCACATTTTATTGCGTGAGCAAATAAAATTAACGTTAGTTTTTAAATTTAATTAATTTAATTTCATTGAGTCCTCATGCACACGGGACGTTTTTACAGCGGCTGTTTTTGACTTTTGACGTTTTTTTCTACAGCTAGTAAACCCCCCAGCATGTTATCCTATGTGTTCATCCCCGGCATGTTATCCTATGTGTCCATCCCCGGCATGTTATCCTATGAGTGTCCATCCCCGGCATGTTCTCCTATGTGTCCATCCCCGGCATGTTATCCTACGTGTCCATCCCCGGCATGTTATCCTATGTGTCCATCCCCGGCATGTTATCCTATGTGTCCATCCCCAGCATGTTATCCTATGTGTCCATCCCCGGCATGTTCTCCTATGTGTCCATCCCCGGCATGTTATCCTATGTGTCCATCCCCGGCATGTTATCCTGTGTGTCCATCCCCGGCATGTTCTCCTACGTGTCCATCCCCGGCATGTTATCCTATATGTGCATCCCCGGCATGTTATCCTATGTGTGTCCATCCCCGGCATGTTAACCTATGTGTGTCCATCCCCGGCATGTTATCCTATGTGTCCATCCCCGGCATGTTATCCTATGTGTCCATCCCCGGCATGTTAACCTATGTGTGTCCATCCCCGGCATGTTCTCCTATGTGTCCATCCCCGGCATGTTCTCCTATGTGTCCATCCCCGGCATGTTCTCCTATGTGTCCATCCCCAGCATGTTATCCTATGTGTCCATCCCCGGCATGTTCTCCTATGTGTCCATCCCTGGCATGTTCTCCTATGTGTCCATCCCCGGCATGTTCTCCTATGTGTCCATCCCCGGCATGTTATCCTATGTGTCCATCCCCGGCATGTTATCCTATGTGTCCATCCCCGGCATGTTATCCTGTGTGTCCATCCCCGGCATGTTATCCTATGTGTCCATCCCCGGCATGTTATCCTATGTGTGTCCATCCCCGGCATGTTATCCTATGTGTCCATGCACACATAGACTGTAATCAACTTTTTTTGGCTGAAAAAACCCAGAACTTGTGGGTTTCTAGAGGAGTTTTTTATCTGTAAAAACGCTCTAATGCTGAAAAACGCGGCAAAATGCAGTAAAACACCACAAACCAGTGTTCTTGGAAATTATTTTACCCCCCACAAGCTAAAAGCAGAAACACGGAAAAACACTGCTAAACATGGAAAAATGCCGCAACATGCTAATGCAAAAACGCTAAAAAAAGCTGAAATAGTCTCGTTTTTAAAGCGACTTTACACAGCTAACGTTTCCAGCGTTAGCATAGCGCACAGTGTGCATGGAGCCTTAAACTTAAAAGAGTAATTGCAAAAAACAAACTTGTTTTAGTATCCTTCCAAATTATCTACAAACACATTGAAAACAATTGGAAATTTCTGGCATGTCCAATTATATATTTATTATTATTATTATTATTCAGTATTTATAAAGTGCCAACAGTTTGCGCAGTGCTTTGCAATGTAAAGGGAGACAGGACCAGGGGCAGACTGACAACTCATGGGGCCCCCGGACAATAGGGGATCATGGGGCCCCTGTGTCCTTGCCCAAACTCAAAAAAGCCTTTGAAAAAGGTACCAGGGGCATCTCATGGGGCCCCCTACTGACCCCGGGCCCTCGGGCAGTGCCCGAGTTTCCAAATGGTCAGTCCGCCTCTGGACAGTACAGTTACAAAACAATAAACTACAAGGGGGTTAAGAGGGCCCTGCTCATAAGAATTAAATCAAATATAAGAGTGCGCTAAATCAACATATATAACGTCCATATATCAAATTTCAAAAAAATTTGAAAAATTCAAAAAAATTCCTCTACATACAAAAAAAGTCCATACATCAAATATGTGAAAATCCAAAAAAATTGTGACAAATATAATGAACTTTGTGAGTAATCCACCACCAAATCAATCAAAATGCACTCACAAGAGCTAAGTGCTGATCAGATTATAGACCAGCCTTTGCGCTTTTGCTCTGGGAGCGTGGACCCCAACCAACTGCAGAATTTTGATGTAATATTCTGCAGTATTAGAATCAAGCTGATAAATACCCTTCTATATAGGCAAGGAATGAGGAGGAATACTCTGCAGCCACTCTTCCATGAGTGGACAATCACCACGACTCCATGTATATCGGGACCATATTCAAAAATAAAGGAGAATATAATAGTGCAGCATGTTTAACCAGCGTCTGTTTATTAAAATGTAAAATCCACTCACAAATGCAGTGTCTAGGCTGACACCGGCTTCAAACACATAGGCACAACAGAAAATCCCGCTCCGTCTACTCAGCTGTCACTCGACATTAGCAGGGAACGTACTGACATCCGCATCCGACAGGCCACGCCCTACGCGTTTCGTCACCACGACGTCCTCACGGGGCGGTACCATCTAATAGTCTCCTAGATTGTAAGCTCGAAAGAGCAGGGCCCTCAATCCCCTCATGTTTTGAATTGTATTGGTATTGTTCTGTCACATGTTCTGTCCCCCTCTGTAATGTACAGCGCTGAGCGAACTATTGGCGCTTTATAAATACTGTATAATAATAATAATAATAGTCTGATCCAGTGGTCTCCAAACTGCAGCCCAAGGGCCAGATGCGGCCCTTTGCTTGCTTTTATCTGGCCCTTGGGAAACTATTTCATCCACTGATACCAACAATGGGGCATATTTCCCTCCACTGACACCGACGATGGGGCACGATTCCTCCCAATGATACCAGCGATGGGGCACTTTTGAGTGTCAGCTTGCTCCCTTATAATCCTGATTTCACAGGTCCAGCAATAACAACACACTTTGTAAGAGCTAAGCGTGTGAACTATTCTATGAACCAATTCTAGATAGAGTCACCCTTTATTACACACACAGATGTGAGGCACAGACTCCTTGGCTTGAGAGATAGCAAAAGGAGTCTTGATGGGCAGGGGTCTTGAATCTTCAACTAGCTCAATAGAGGCCCAAAGAGATTGCTGTGCAATAGTGGTTAATATAAATAAATGATTCCTGGTGAAGCCAGGAAGATGTATGGTAAAGGTGTCTGCACGCAGTGTCCCTCAGTGAGTAGTGTACACAGTGTGGTCTTCTGCATTTATCTCTCATACATGTCGCATCCAGGGGTGGACTGACCATTTGAGCATATGGGCACTTCCCGAGGGCCCGGGGTCAGTAGGGGGCCCCATGAAATGCCCCTGTTACCTTTTTATAGGATTTTTTGGGTGTGCTTTGAGTGTGGGCAGGGACACGGGCCCCATGATTCCCTATTGCCCGGGGGCCCCATGAGTTTTCAGTCCACCCCTGGTCGCATCCCCTCAGTCTGGAGGAGTTGCAAAATGTGTCCTCGGTGAAATTCTAAGTATGTGCATGTCATGTGTGAAAAATTACTTATTAAATTGAAATAAACTTTGGGTAAAAAAAAAAATACATTTTCATTTTCTTTCCACATTTTCCAAAAAACTTGTGGCAAAAAATGAAGTCTTCAAAAGACTCCCCATGACTCCTTTAAGATTCCTTTGTTTAAAATGTGGTCATTTTGTGGGTGTTTCTACTATTCTGCTGCTCCAGGGCCTCAAAAATGTGAAAGGCAGGCAGGAAATTAGATGCATAATGTATGCCCCTGGAAAGAGTAGAACTACAATACATCTAAGCACTACACACCAAAAGTGCTTTTCATTCATTTTTAATATTCAAAGCAAATTCACCCATCCATCTATGTCTCCATGCTTTATTTTGCTGAGAAATCTCTTTGAAAACACCCCCTAGTATTTCTGACCGCTTTTAGGCTGTATTAGTAAATAGATAGGAAAGTATATCTATAGTTACTTGTTTTTTTTACATTTTTTCAGTTACTTCCTGGTATAGGCCATGAATCATCTGCCTTTACTGAGGATGGTCATGGCCAGAAATACTAGTGGGGTGTTTTTCAAAGTGATTTCTCAACAAAATAAAGTATGGAAACATGGGTGGATAGGTGAGTTTGTTTTGAATATTAAAAATGAATTAAATAGCATTTTTGGTTTGCAGTGCTCAGGTGCGGTGCAGTTCCACTTTAAGGTGCTCCCTGGATTTTGGGCCTCATTATATGGCTAGGTTGTGAAAAAGTCTCAGACGTGTGGTATCGACATACTCAGCAAGAGTAGCAGAATGTGTGCTGATGTGTATTTTAGTATGTCTATGCTGTATATGAGAAATATCCTATTAATTGACAACTGCATGTAAAAAATACATTTTCTTTCCATATTTTCCAAAAACTTGTAGCAAAAAATTACAGGTTTTTTTCTTTCCAAAATGTGGTCATTTTGTAGATGTTTCCACCGCCTTGGTGCTTCTGGGCCTTCGAAACTGTGATAGGTAGTCAGGAAATTAGATGTGTAATTTATACCACTGGAACGCCTGAAGGTGCTTCCTTGGATTTTGAGCCCTCTATGTGGCTAGACTATGAAAAACTCTTATACATATGGTATCCTCATACTCGGGGGACAACGTTGCCTGTGGGTGCTTGCAATGAGGCAGCTAAGCCTAAGCTTCTTGTAAATATACGAATATGCAGTGTAAGGATAACTACACTCAACAGCAAATAAACTATGTACAATTCTCAAAGTTAGTCTTCTGCTGACTACATTGGGACCCTTGAAGACTCTGGCACACGTATTGGTGACAGGTAATCCTGCACTTGGTGAGAGAGCCTAAGAAAATAATAATGGATTCCTGTGCAGAGGGGGCCAGATAACAAGTTAGGGCTTGGTGATGTAAACCCTGACCAAGCAGGACAGACAGTGACTAAAAGCAATTAAATAGAGACTTAGGAGATGGAAATGAAGCTCATGATTCTCAAAGGATAGGTTCAGTGTCAGCTATAGAACAATGATGGGTCAAGGGCACAATCACCAGCTCTCTAATTTATGGCAGCAGACTGTACCATTGGAAGGGCTTCTGCTTGGTGTGAAGATGATGTCCACCAGCTTCTTACAGCAATCTAATGGATGGTTGTCCAGACTGGCTCAGAGAACAGAATGATGGCTTTCCTGGAGTGGACCCAAGTGGCAGTAGGACTGAACCACTGTACAGTGCAGTATGCATGGTTCCCCTACAGCAGATGGACATTCCTCAAAGCAGTATCCATCAGGCAGCGGAGGAGTGCAGACACTCTGAAGATCTCAGTGTAGCAATCTGCAAAACTTGTGAGCAGCTTTCTGGGTAGTGCAGACCCGCCAGTGGCTCAGGGGTAAAGTCTCAAATCCATCCTCCTTGGTTCTCCCTCTCTCCCTCTTGGCAGCAACTCCTCTCAGTCCACTCTAGTTGGGGCAATCCCCCAACAAGCCCCACTCTTTCCATTTAAAGCCCCTCCCTCTAACTCCTCCTGCCTCCTAGGTGTGTTGGGAGTTTTTTAGTTTCTCACTCACTCACTGTTTACAACCCAGACTACACCTCCCAGCATTCCTCTTGTTCTGTATTATGAATCAAAGGCAGGGTATGCTCAATATCTCCATGCCATATAAGAAAGAGGGGACTGCTTCAGGCAATCTTAAAATAATACATTTTAGGTCCTACGTTATTCACTAACAGTGGCCCTGATTACAAAATAAAAAAGGAAATGGCAAGAAAATATTACATTTTGATCACCGGCCTATTTGATATTTTCTGAGCATATGGTGAATGCTTATTGGAGGTTGCAGGCTGTGTGCATGTCCCGCAAGCTGGCTCTTTTATAGCTACAGTTTAATTTGTCTATATTTTACCTTTCTTAGTTCCTCCTTTCCCTCCTCATCAACATGCTAATGTTATGTTTAAATAAAACCTTTCTGTTTTCATGTCATATTATACCTTATTTTAGATCAAGAGATGTCATCACTGGGACTATACAATGCAGGCAGATCATGGATGGTGGTAGGGGCAGGAGATTGCTGTACAGCACCCTGTCCCATTACTCTTTTCAAGAGTCATATGTCATGACACAAACAGTGGGGTGGCTCTTGTTAGGAATTTTGTGAAGCACCCCGCTAGTTAGCCAGGAAGAGCTAGCTAGAATTTTAGTAGAGAGTGGATAGCCTCCTGGACATGAGTCAGCCTGGGTGTGAGTCAGCCAGGTCACTTTAGGTCAGGGCTGAGGACCCTGCAGATCAGTTCCCTGATACCTCACCCTGCTCTAGAGACTTGAGAAGTTTCTAGAAGGCAGTGAGTGAGGGTAAGGAGTGCCTGATTTGCATACTTAAGGAACTCTAGCCAATCCCCAAGCAGGAGGCTTGACATAGGGCCAGGGCAACCCTTAAGTGTGACTGAGCCTGCTCAGCAGCAGGAGAGTGCTGGGTGGAAGATGAAGTGAAGGCTGGAGTGTGGAGCCTGTTAAGGGGCCCAGGGAGGGGCCTACTTACAGGCAGAGTTTCTGGACAGGAGGATTTCTCAGACTCACCATTTCCTGAGAGAGGACATATTGAAAAGCAGGGAAGAAGCCAGCCCAGCGTAAGGCCTGAAGGCAGCTACCAACCCATGAGCTTACAGGAGAGGACTGAGTGAGTAATCCCACACCCCTGGGCCAGATAAGGGGAGAGGGCATTCTGGTAGGATACCTGATCTGATGGGAAAGTTCTCCATTTAAAGTAACATATTCTGGGACCCCTTGCCCAGGGATTCCTTCAGGCAGCTGGATGAAGAGGAGAATTCTGAGGTCTGAGGTGGTACACAAGGAGAGGCTGGAGAGCTCTTCCAACAAAGAAACTTTGCTGTTTATGGACTTGAACATGGTTGCTAAGGAGTTTGTCCTTAGTTGCAGTTCCCTTGGGCATCCCATACACCCCTCTACCCCATCAAAGTTCAATACCCCTTAATAAAACAAAAAAAAAACAAGCTCAAGTACTGTTTTCTGTCTCCAGTGAGCACGGTCTGAAGAAAATGTGTGTTGCCTGGCTGTGCAGGACTATAAGGGGACCCAAAACTCAACAATTCCTAAGGGTTAGTGCTACATATGCAAGTGTTAAAATGCCTTGATAGATGAATGGATGTCAGTGTGGATGAGTGGCTGTATTTGCAAGGAGTCTAACCTCGGTAATGCACACGTCATGATAAGCCTTCATGGTTGAAGGAACTGAAACCCAATGATTGAAGGGGTAGGCCAAGGGTAGTTGGACTGGGAAGAAAGGGTTGGATGATGCTGAACAATGCTGGACATCCTCCAAAAAGAAAGTTGGGGGGATCTCTTGGACGTGCTGCAAGAAGCTCACAGTGTACAATGAATTCAGAACAATTTCAGTGCGGGAGAGAAGCCAGTACAGCTGTGCAAGACTGAAGGGAAGGCTGGAGGTCAGATTTAAAAAGTTTACAAGAAGCAACATTCTGATTGTAGCCTGTGTAGCCTGTATCGCATGAGCTTTACATACTATGCTTTGTGTATCCTTCACCCAGACTGATCTTTCACGTGTACTGGTCTCTGTGGCATCTTATTCTGACCTACGTGATGCCAGCTTCTCATTCGGACCAGATGGTGAGCGGACTGCGTGACTTGAGCCTCGTTGGAGCCATAGAGAGCGGAGATATACTGATCGGAGCAATACTTCCCATCCATTTTGACAAAGAATACCCAAAAGTGGATTTCACAAGCAGCCCAAGACAAGGAACTTGTACAATGTAAGAAGGAAAAAGAGAATTCACCATGTCCTATTGTTATCTTTGATCAAAGACGATGTATGTTTAGAATTGTAATACAAGGGCTGTATCTAAAGTAGTGCCAAAGTGGGCATACCTTTTTTTTATTAACCTCCCTGGGGGTATTCCCGAGTGTTGCTCGGGGTTAACTTTCAGTACCAAAAGCGGTAACCCCGAGCTACACTTGGGAATACACTGCAGCGTTGCTCAGGGATCACTCCAGCACTTACCTTGTCCTGCACTCCCGCGATATCCCCCCTGCAGCATCCCCAGCCATCTCCTCCGGCCGATGCCGTCATCCGGGTTCCGTTCCCTGCGAGTGTTGGGACGTACGGGACGTACGGGGGACAGAATCGGTGGGAAATTCAAAAATTTTAAAAGTGACATTCACTAAATACACTAAAATCACATAGTATTCCATTCCTGTATCAAACCATTTCACATACATTTTGTCCCGAGTGCTTTGTCCGGCGCCCTGCCTGCATTTTTACTGTTCTTTCTGCCTGGAAACTGAGAAACGTCCATGGCGTCCAAAAGGCGTCCCTTTAGGTCAAAAGCGGTTTTTAGACCGGCTAGAGAACAGCGATAGTAAATCAGAACCACTTGCAGAATTGAGTGATAATGATTTGTGAGGGAAATTCCTCATCAGACACTGAAAACGATTCTGCGACTGAGCTCAGCGATGTGCGAACTTGGCGCTCTATTTCACATTTCAGTGTTTTTGGTTTGATTACATTATTGAATTACATTTATTATTATATTATTATTTTTTATGATTATTTTTATATTATAATTTATGATTTCGTGTTTCAAATTTTATCATACCCGGGATGTTTACTGGACTCTTGTACAGACAGATTTCAGTGAGTTATTCCTAAAAATTACAGGCCGACAATAAAAAAAAATACATATTTCCATGCAAAAATATTTACCGCTTTGAGCACAGAAATATGGACATAATCAGGCTAGGCAGGTTACTTTAAATAGGTCCCTTTCACTTCCAGGTCCGTACGTCATACGGACCGGACAGCGGGGGGCGGGGGTAGTTTACACACAACCCGGTGGCTGCACTGGGATTGTGTATAAAACTGATCGGTAGACTCCAACCTGTTAGGCAGAAGCAGTCGGGTGGCTGTGTTGCTCTCCAACTGCTTCC